>NC_133658.1:210142419-210337632 GCF_037893015.1 Macrotis lagotis | reverse complement strand
ATTGAGTCCTGAATTCTGTTAAATTAATCAATCTCCCTGAGTTCTATTCTTTATCTGAAGGATTTGTTTTCCTCAGAGAGTTTTCTTATCTCTTTTTCCATCAGGCCAATTTTGCTATTTAAAGCATTCTTCTACTCAATAATTTTTGAACTGTTTTATCCATTTGACCTAAGCTGGTTTTTAGCATGCTATTTTCTTCAGCATTTTTTTTTGAATTTCCTTGACTAAGCTGCTGACTTCATTTTCATGGTTTTCCTGCATCTCTCATTTCTTTTCCCCAATTTTTCTTCTAACTCCCTCATTTGATTTTCAAAGTCTTTTTTGAGCTCTGTCATAGCCTGAGCCCAATTTCTGTTTTTTTCTTGGAGTCTTTATATGTAGGAGCTTGTGCTTCCTCATCTTCAGACTGAGTGTATTGATCTTTCTTTGGCTCACAGGCAAAATATTTCTAAATGGTGTTCCTCTTTTTTCCCCTGCTTGCTCATTTTCCCAGCCTGAGCCTGCTTTTGGGGTGCTTCCTGAGCTTTTGGGACACTCCCACAAGGGTCTCAGTGTGTGAGACTCTGTTCTCCCTCCTGATCTGTGAATGACCATATGTGCCCCCCTCTTCCATTGAACTGAGGTGGAGGGGGCCCCTGCTCTTCTATGGGGGGCCTAGAATGCAATCAGGATCTGAATGTGGTCATAGTACCAGAGTCCTTTTCCAGGGACAGAACACAGACCTCAGCAGTCTCTCTCTTCACTCCCCTCCCTAGGTTCAATAGGGTCATGCCCTGGGGGCTCCTGCTTTCTGGCTCTGCCTGCTTCTGTTTCCTGTCTCTGGACTGACTTGACCACTCCTTTTCATGTGTGCCCTCATGTGTGCTTCACATGCTTGCTGTTGCAATGATCCCCCACTGTTCCCCCAATTTGTGCCTGGTGCTCCCCAGGGCGTAGATCAGGAAACTTCCCCGATGCTCCTGGGGCTGCCTCCAGGAGGCTGGAGTTATTTCGTTCTGGTGGGCCACTCCTCTGGTGGGCTGCCCCTCCAACTCTGGGGAGCAGAGATTTTCTTCTCTATTCCAGGTTACCTGGAGTAGGAGAATTGCCTCACTGGATCCCTCTGTGTGTTCTGTCTCTCAAAAATTCAGTTAGAGCCCTTAGTTTATAAGTTTTATGAGAGAGCACCCAAGACACGATCCACTCTTATCTCCATCTTGGCTGATCAAACTAATTCTTGAGAGATTTTACTTTGCATGATATTTTAGCTCATGAAGTTTACAATTCTATAGAGCTAACTTGAAGTGACATTGTGGTAAAAATTGATTACAATTTGATCAAGTTTATAGCTTTTGGGGATTGTAATTTTATGTAATATGTTAAAGGAGTGTACCAGGACTGAAACAAAGGCTATGAAGTGAATATGTGAAAAAAGTGATTATAAATCAATCAATCAATCATTCAACCCTTGAGAATTCTATTTCTTTTAGTACAGTATGTCTTGATAGAGATTGTAGGTGCAAGACAGGTGTGAAACAAAGTTTGAAAAAAAAGTTTAGACTTCTGATCAAGATGGCAGAAAGAAGACAGGCACTGTGTTAAGTGCTCCTAGTTCCCCTAAGAAATAACATGAAAGAAACCTCTTAGCAGAAATTCGATTGACAAAACCCAGAAAAAGAAGCGAAGAGAGAACACCTACCAGCAAATTCTGTCTCAGGGGACTGTGATTGAACCAGCCCAGAGAACAGAGGTTGACCACAAGGATAGCAGCAGGGTGAAACCAGATGACCAGCTTTAGCCACAGAGACTTTGGTGAATGGTAGATCGAAGGAACAACTTTTGCCGTGTAAACTTTGGCCAGGGAAGAGGAACTCTGTTGAGTCCCAATCTTTGGGAGGTTGAGTTTCAGCATAGAGAATTGCTGAGTACCCCTGGAAAATGACCAGCTGGGCATAGGATTGTGCTCCATATTTTTCCAGAACACTCTTCTCAGAATGAACATTAACCACAACCTACCCCTCAGGCTCAAGTATGGGCAACAGGATCCATTCAGCAGAAAGGGAAAATAACTCTCTTCCCCAGGGTCCAGCCTATTGTTCAAGGACAATTCAGAGCCTGCTGCCCCCCTGCCTCCCTCCTTTCTCTCTACAGGATTAGGGAGCAATCAGCACCTCATACTGTCTGGGCCTTGGATTTACTAAACCAATTGAACAGAGCCTCTAGAGATTTAAAAACAAAACTCTGAGAGCCAGAACCTCCCCCAAAATAAGATCCTAGGAAAATGAAGAAAGGCCACCAAAAAAGGGGGCTGAGGGAGAAACTGTTAGAAGAAACAGATTATAACACAGAGATATTTAGCATTTCTGATCTAGGCCCAGAAAGTCTTCATTGAAGCAATCAGGAAGGAGTTTAAAATCAACTGGAAAAATTGGGAAAAAAAATTCAAGAGAAAATTAAAATGTTGCAAGAGAAAATTAATATCTTGCAACAAGAAAACAACTCCTTAGAAAATACAATTGGACAAGTAAAAACGAAAATTCTCACAAAATTACACATGGGCAAATGGAAAAATCCTTCAAAAATATTATTGACCAATTGGAACTGGAGTTGCAAAAGGTAAATAAAGAATATTCTTCTCTAAAAAATGGAATCTGTGAAAAATAATTACTTCATGAGACAACAAGATTCCATTAAGCAAAACCAAAAATCTAACAAGTAGAACAAAATTTAAATACCTCATAAGCAAAACTATTGAACTAGGGAATGGATCAAGAAGGGGCAACCTGAAAATTGTGGGTCTTCCTCAAAAAATTTAAGAGAACAAAAGCATGGACTTAATATTACAGGATTTAGTGATAGAAAATTTCTTTGATAATATGGAACTAGAGGGCAAAATAATTATTGAAAGAATACATCAATCCCCTCCAGAAAGGGATCCTAAAATGTAAACACTAAGGAATGTTGTGGTCAAATTCTAGAACTATTAGAAAACAAAGAAAATCCTATAAGCAGGCAGAAAGAACCAATAGAAACATCAAGGAGTCACAGTAATGATTACACAGGACCTAGCTGCATAAAAAGTAAAGAATCGATGGACCTGGGATGAAATGTTCCAAAGAGCAAGGGAGCTTGGAATGCAGCCAAGAATCCACTATCTGGCAAAGCTGAGCATTTTGTTCCAAGGGAAAAGATGTAGATTTAATGAACTGGGAGACTTCCAACATTTCCTAATGAAAAGACCAGAGCTAAATAGAAAATTTGCACTTCAAACAGGAGGCTCAAGAGAAACAGGAAAAGGTAAAAGAAAGAGAGAGAGAAAGAAAGAAAGAAAGAAAGAAAGAAAGAAAGAAAGAAAGAAAGAAAGAAAGAAAGAAAGAAAACAAAAACTGCTATCCAATAAGATGAAACTGGCTATATTCCCACTTGGGAGAAATATTCTCATTACTCTTTAAAATTATAACTCTATTAGAGAGAATATACTTAATAAGAAGTAATGGACACTCATGATCTCACCATGAGACTGCTATCGAATAATATGAAACTGTCTATATACCAACCTGGGAGAAAGACTCTAATAACTCGCAAGAATTGTAACTCTATTAGAGAGAATATACTTAGCCATAAGTGATGAACATTCATAATTTTTCTGTGACTCAGATAGAATGATTTAAAAACAATACCAATTTTAAAAGGGGGACCATGGGAGGGGAAGAGTGGTCAGATATAACACATTTTATTTTTTACTTCCTGCAAGGGGCTGGGATTGGAGGGCCTGTCCAGGACTATAGGGCCGGGTGGATGCTGGGCCTAAGGGGTGGCATGTGGGCTCAGAGCTACTTGACCCCAGTGTTGGGGATCTGTATCTGCTGCACCACTCAACTACCCTATAACAGAGACAGAGTTAAAGGAGAGAGAAAATATAGTACATGGTAATAGAGAAGTATGTGATCAGCAATGGCAATGGTTCAAAAATATGAAAGTAACTTTTGTGTGTGAACTTATCCTAAAAAACGTGATCTACCCACGATGGAGCTAGTGGTGTTGGAACACAAACTAAAGCACATTTTTATTATTATTATTATTTTGGGGGTTTTGCAGGGCAAATGTGGCTGGGTGATTTGCCTGTGGCCTCCAGCTGGGTGATTGTTGGGTATCTGAGGCCAGATTTGGACCTAGGTGCTCCTGGCTCATGGGACAGTGCTCTGTCTGACACCAGGCCACCACTACTATTATTATAACTATCTTATTTTATATTGGATCTATTTTTTTTGGTTTTTGCAGGGCAATGGGGTTGGGGTAGCTTGCATGGGGTCACACAGCTGGGTGATTTTTGGGCTCCTGGCTCCACGGCTGGTGCTCCATCCACTGCGCAACCTGGCCATACCTACAAATTTTATTATTTTTTTTTCTAATTTTAATTGTTTTTTCTCTCCTCTTTACTTTATCATTCATGCAGGTCTATATTTTTGGGGGAGGGGATTTTATGCTTACTCTTAAAAAAGAATATATTAGTAATGCATAAAAACATTATTTGCACAAAATAAGATAAATAAATAAAAAAGAAAAAATGAAAAAAAGAAATAAAGCAAGAAGAGCAATTTTAAAATGGGTAACAGTAAAGAAACAGAAGGATAGAAGTGATTGAATGAGATAAATCTCTTTACAATAAGAGTTACAAAAGACCTATTACAATAGAGGTGAAGAAAGGAGGAGATGAGAACCACCTAAATCTTCCTCTCATCAAACTTGGCAAAAACTCAATTTAGATACCCTCAGCTAAGCTAAGAAACTTATCTTACCTTTCAAGTATTAAATGAGTAAAAGTGTATGGAGATATGGGGAAGGGGAAAAAAGGGGAGCTAACTGAAGAAAGTAAGGGAAGAAGGGGAAAAAAGTAAATGGGAAAGAAACAGAAGGGGGTTTGATTTAGTAGGGAAAATACAAAGAAGATGGTGGTATTCTGAAATAAAATACTTGGGAATATGAATAAAGTGAAAAAAGGGGAAAATACAAACAATGGGAAGATAGAATGGAGGGCAATAAAGTGTTAGTAATTGTGTCTTTGAATGTCATTGGAATAAACTCTCCCTTAAAACATAAGTAAATAGCAAAGAGGAATTAAAAAACAGAAACCTGCAATATGCTGCTTACAAGAAACTCATTTGAAACAAAGAGATACATATTGAATAAAGGGAAAAGGTTGGAGAAAAACACATTTTGTTTTAGTTGAAGTGCAAAAGCAAGGGTTGCAAACATTATGTCAGCTGCAAAAATAGATATCTTTAAAAGACATAAGGAAAAAAACAGAATTCTCCTAAAAAATACCAGAGACAGAAGACTTCCGGCCAAGATGGCAGAGAGAAGACAGGCACAGTTCTAAAGTCTACTGATCTTTACCTATCTATCATAAGAAACAAACCTCTAAACAGAAATCCTACACACAAAACTCATAAAGAAAAGCCAGGAGAAAGAACATCTACCTCAGGATTTGTCTCCTGCATCAGCCCTGGGTGAATTCAGGCCAGTGAGTCTGGGCCTAGAAGGTGGATCAGCTGCAGCTGAATTGGAGCCAGGGAGTATGACCCGAGAGCCTGACCCACTGGATCAGCAGTGGGACTAGATGGCAGGGCTTGAGTCAGCTAGGGAGCAGGGGCGCACTGATCCTCTGGAGCTTGCAAATAGGGCTGGAGAGAATCCTGGAGCAGGAGAGCTGTGGACAACATTCCTGGGCTCCTCTGGTCTGAAGAACTCTGAGTTCATGCCTCCATTGCAGCTGAGGTCTCTTCCCAGAACAAACAATTGCAGACTACTTCTGCCTCAGGCATAGGTGTGTGAGCAGAACAACCAGCCCATTTGATAATAGGGAGAGGAATGATCTCACCCCAGGGTAAAGCCCACCATTGATTGAAGACAAAAGAATTCAATAGCTCAAACCCCTCCCTTCAAGCTAAGGGAGAAGGTCTCAATCAAAGTCACAGACACGTCAGAGAAAGCAACCAGCACCTCCTACTGGCCAGCGAGAGAAATTGGATTCAGTGAGTAAAGTCTCTAGGGATCCCAAGCACCTGGGAACCAACCCCTCCTCAACTCACAGTCTTGGCAAAATGAAGAAAGGTCAGCAGAAAGGTGGAGCCATGGAAAAATTCTTGGAAGGAAAAAACCCTAACTCAGAGAGACCTAGAACCTCTAAGGAGAATACAATCTGGTCTTCAGTACAGAAAGACTTCCATGAAGAAATAAGGAAGGAGTTTCAAAATCAACTGGAAAATTTTGGAGACAAAATTAATACCTTGCAACAAGAAAACAAATCCTTAGAAAATACAATTGGACAAATACAAAATGAGAATAATTCTCTCACCTCATCAACTGGGCAAATGCAAAAAGAAAATAATTCTCTCAAAACCTCAATTGATCAAAAAGAAAGCTCTTTGAAAATTAGAATTGACCAACTGGAAAAGGAGTTTCAAAAGGTTAATGAAGAAAATTCCTCCCTACAAAAAGGAATGGAGTCTGCAGAAACGAATGACTTCATGAGACAGCAAGAGCCTGTCACAAAACAAAAAATAGAAAAAAATAAAAGAAAACATAAAATAACTCATCAGTACAACAACCGACCTCAAGAATAGATTTAGGAGGGGCAACCTGAGAATTATTTGAGTTCCTAAAAACATTGAAGAGGAAAAAAAAGCCTGGATTTAATATTACAGGATCTAGTGATGGAAAACTGCCCTGATATGGTGTAATCAGAGGGCAAAATAGTTACTGAAAATATTCATCGATCCCCTCCAGAAAAACTTCCTAAAATGAAAACATAAAGAAATGTTGTGGCCAAATTCCAGAACTATCAGATAACAGAAAAAATCCTTCAAGCAGTGAGAAAGAAACAATTTAAATATCAAGGAGCCACAATAAGGATTACACAGGACATTGCTGCATCATCATTAAGGTATCAAAGGGCTTAGAATGAGATATTTAGAAGAGCAAGGGAGCTTGGAATGCAGCCAAGAATCCACTGTCTTGCAAAGCTGAGCCTTATCTTCCAGGGAAAAAGATGGACATTTAACAAAACAGAAGAATTCCAAAAATTTCTGATGAAAAACCCGGAGCTAAATAGAAAATTTGGAAATCAAAGAGGAGGTTCAAGAGTCACATAAAATGGTTAAAAAAGGGAGGAAGCAGTAAATGAAAAAAACTGCTATCCAATAAGTTGAAACTGGCTATATCCCAGCATGGGAAAAAAAATCTCATAAATCTTGAGAACTGCAACTCTAACAGAGAGAATATACCTAGCCAGAAGTGATAGACATTCATGATCTATCCATGAGCCTGCTATCCAATGGGATTTAACTGGCTTTAACCACACTTGGGAGAAAGACTCTAATAAATCTGAAGAATTTTAACTCTATTAGATAGAATGCACTTAGCTAGAAGTGACAGATACTCAGAATTTTCTATGATGCAGATGGAATGATCTAAAAAACACTACCTCCTCAAAAAGGGTGACAGGAAGGAGACAGGAGGAGGGAGGGGATTGAATGGGGTAAATCTCATTACACTAAGAGGTACAAAATACCTATGATAATAGAGGGGGAAGAATGGAGGAGATGAGAAACACCTGAATCTTCTTCTCAGCAGACTTGGCTTAAAGTCAACTTACACATACTAAGTTAATGTAAAAAATCTAATCTTTCAAGTATTAAAAGGGGAAAATGGGATGGAGCATGGAGAAATGGAGGGAGAGTGAGGGAAAGTAGGGGAACTAACATAAGGAAGGGAAGGGAAAGGGGAGAAAGGGAAAAGAGAAAGAAAGGGGAGGGGTGATACACTGAAGGGGGGTGGTATGCAGAAACAAAATACTAGGGAATACGGATAAGGGGGGGAAAGGGGGAAAATATAACCCAGGGAAGATAGCATGGAGGGCAATAAAGAATTAGTAATCATAAACTGAATGTGAATGGGATGAACTCTCCCTTAAAATGTAAGCATATAGCAGAGTGGATTAAAAAAACAGATTGTGACAATATGCTGCTTACAGGAAACTCATTTGAAGCAGAGATACATATAGAGTATAGGTAAAAGGTTGGAGCAAAATGTATTTTGCTTCAGCTGACATAAAAAAAGGTAGGGGTAGCAATCCTTATTTCAAACAAAGAAGCAGCAAAAATACATAGCATTTAAAGAGATAAGGAAGGAATCTTTATCCTCCTAAAAGGTACCATAGACAATAAAGTAATTTCAATGCTGAATATATATACACCCAATGGGATAGGATCCAAATTCTTAGAGGAGAAGATGAAAGAACTACAGGAAGACATAGACAGCAAAACTCTACTAGTGGGAGACTTCAACTTCCCACTCTCAGATCTAGAAAAATCGAAACATAAAAAAGCAAGAAAGAAGTTAAGGAGATAAATAGATTGATAGCAAAACTAGATATGGTAGACTTATGGAGGAAATTGAGTGGGCATAGAAAGGAATATAATTTTTTATCTGCAGGACATGTAACTTATACAAAAAATTGACTGTGCAGTAGGACGTAAAAATCTAATGATCAATTGCAGAAAGGCAGAAATAGTGCATACATCTTTCTCAGATCACAATGCAATTAAAGCCATATGGAATATTGGGACAAGGAGATATAGAGCCAGCAAAAATTGGAAACTGAATAACCTCATTTTAAAGAATGAGGTGACCAAAAATCAAATTAAAGAAATAATTAACCACTTTATCCTAGATAATGGCAATAATGAAACAACACACCAAAACCTATGGGATTCATTCAATGAAGCTCTCAGGGGATATATCATAACTTTTAATGCTTACATGAATAAATTAGAGAAAGATGAAATCAATTAACTAAACATGCAACTAAAAATTATAGAAAGAACAAATCAAAAAACCCCAATTAAATACCAAATTATAAATTCTAAAGACTGAAGGAGAAATTAATAAAAATCCAAAGCAAAAAAAACTATTTAATTAATAAATAAAACAAAAAGTTGGTATTATTTAAAAACCAATAAAATTGAAAAGACTCTGGTCAAATTGATTAAAAAAATAAAGAAGAAAACCAAATTGCTGCAATCATAAATGAAAAAGGTGAAGTCACCAGCAATGAGGAGGAAAGTAAAGTTATAAATTGAAATTATTTTGCCCAACTCTATGTCAATAAATTTAATAATCTAAGTGAAATGGATGAATATTTGCAAAAATATAAGTTGCCCAGGTAAAATGAAGAGGAGATTAAATACCTAATTAACCCTATCTCAGAAAAAGAATTTCAACAAGCCATCATTGACCACCCTAAGAAAAAATATCCAGGGCCTGATGGATTCAAAAGTGAATTCTTCCAATCATTTAAGGAAAAATTGGTTCCATTTCCCATAAAATCTTTGGAAAAATCGGGTAAGATGCCACTCTGCCTAACTCTTTCTATGAAAACCAATATGGTGCTTTAACCTAAACCAGGAAGAGTGAAAACAGAGAAAGAAAATTATAGACCTATCTCTCTGATTAATATAGATGCAAAAAACTTAAATAAAATCATAAAAAAATGATTACAACAAGTTATCACAAAGACAATACATTATGATCAAGTAGGATTTGTCCCAGGAATGTAGGATTGGTTCAATATTAGGAAAAATGTTAGTATACTCAATTATATAAAAAAACCTATCAGAAATTATATGATCATATCAATAGATGCTGAAAAAGCTTTTGACAAAATACAGCATCCATTCCTATTAAAAAACACTAGAGTGTAGGAATAAATGGACTGTTCCTTAGAATAATTAGCAATATCTATTTGAAACCATCAAAATGGATTATATTCCATGGAGTGAGCTTAGAGGCATTCCCAATAAGATCAGTGGTGAAACCAGGGTGCCCATTATAACCACTACTATTCAATGTCATATTAGACATGTTAGCTTCAGCAGTTAGAGAAGAAAAAGAAATTGAAGGAACTACAATTGGGAAGGAAGAAACAAAACTCTCACTCTTTGCAGATGACATGATTATCTACCCAGAGAATCCCAAGAAATCATCCAAAAATCTACTGGAGACTATTACCAATTTTGGCAGAGTTACAGGTTATAAGATAAACCCTCACAAATCCTCAACTTTTCTATATTTGTCTAGCATGATTCAGCAGGAAGACCTAGGATAAAGAAATCCCATTCAAAGTAACCTCAGACAATATAAAATACCTGGGAGTCTATTTGCCAAAACAGACTCAGAAACTTTTGGAAAATAATTATAAAACACATCTCATACAAATTAAACCAGAATTAAATAACTGGGTAAATATCAACTGCTCATGGATAGGTAGAACTAAAATAACAAAAATGACAATTCTACCAAAACTAAACTACCTGTTTAATACCGTACCAATCAAAATTCCAAAAAAGTACTTTATTGGGTTAGAAAAAATTGTAAGTAAATTTATATGGAGAAATAAAAAGTCAAGAATTGCCAGGAAATTAATGAAAAAAAGTGTAAAAGAAGGGGACAGCCCTCCCTGATCTAAAAATATATTATAACTCATCAGTCATCAAAACTGTTGGGTATTGGCTAGGGAATAGAGTGGTCGGCCAGTGGAATAGACTAGGTGTAAAATCAGGAGATGATTATAGTAATCTCTGTTTGATAAACCCAAAGAGTCCAGCTATTGTGATAAAAACTCCCTCTTGATTAAAAACTGATGGGAAAATGGGAGGTTAATATGGAAAATCTTAGATTAGACTGACAACCTTTAACAAGATAAGATCCAAATGGTTGTAGGATTTAGACATAAAATACAATACTATAAGCAAATTAGAAAATTAAGGACTAGTTTACCTGTCAGATCTATAGAAAGGGGAGTAGTTTATGACTAATGAAGTGTTGGAGCACATCACCAAAATCCAGGTGCAATAAAAAGCTTTTGTATAGATTACACCAGGGTAACCAAGATCAAAAGAAATAGAGTAACTTGGGAAACAATGCTTACAACAAATGATTCTGAGAAAGGATTCATTTCCATAATATACAGAGAACTGAGTCTTATTTTTAAAACAAAAAGCAATTCCCCAATTGACAAATGGTGAAAGGATATGCAAAGGCAATTTACAGGTGAGGAGATCGAAGAAATCCATACACATTTGAAAAATTGCTCTAAATCATTAATTATTAGAGAAATGCAAATTAAAGCTTCTCTGAGGTACCACCTCACACCTATCAGACTGGCCAACATGACCAGAAATGATAATGATCATTTTTGGAAGGGTTGTGGGAAATCTGGGACACTATTACACTGTTGGTGGAACTGTGAACTCATTCATCTTTTCTGGAGAGAAATTTGGAACTATGCCCAAATGGCAACAAAAATGAGCATACCCTTTGACCCAGCAATACCACCACTGGGTCTATACCCTGAAGAGTTCATGAAAAAAGGTAAAAACATCACTTGTATAATAATATTTATAGCAGCCCTCTTTGTGGTGGCCAAGAATTGGAAATCAAGTAAATATCCTTCAATTGGGGAATGGCTTAGCAAACTGTGGTATATGTATATTATGGAAAACTATTGTTCTGTTAGAAACCCAGAGGGATGGGATTTCAGGGAAGCCTGGATGGATTTGCATGAACTGATGCTGAGTAAGATGAGCAGAACCAGAAAAACACTGTATACCCTAACAGCAACATGGGGGTGATGTTCAACCTTTAAGGACTTGCTCATTCCATCAGTGCAACAATCGGGAACAATTTTGGGCTGTCTGCAAAGCAGAGTGCCATCTGTATCCAGATAAAAAGCCATGTACTTTGAACAAATTTCAAGGACTATTCCCTTTAATTAAAAAAAAAAAAACAGATATCTTATTGTCTGATCTTGTTATCTCTTAGACTTATTGTCGCTTCCTTAAGGATATGATTTCTCTCTCATCACACTCAATTTGGATTAATGCCCAACATGGAAACAAAGTAAAGACTGACAGATTGCTTTTAGTGGCAGGGTTGGGGGAGGGAAGTGAGATTAGGGGGAAATAAAAAAAGTTCAAAAATAAAAGAAAGATAAAAGTAAATAAATAAAATAACATCAAAAATAAAAAGACACCATATATAATTAACTAATTTCAATAAGAAATATTTAGGCACCTTATGGTACAGCAGCAAATTCTTAGAGGAGGATTTAGAAGAACTATAAAAAGAAATAGACCGTATAATTCTAATAGTGGGAGACCTCAACAATCCTCTCTCATGTTAAGATAAATCTAATCATATAATATACAAGAAGATAGTTAAGGAGGTAAATAGATTGTTTGAAAAAACAAGATATGAAAGACTTACATAGGAAATTTAATGGGGACGCAAAGGAATATCCTTTTTTTCTGCAATATATGGCACTTACATTAAGTGTCAACATGTACTAGGGCAAAGCAAACCTAATGATCAATTGCAGAAGGGTAGAAATAGTGAATACAGCTTTCTCAGATTATAAAGCAATAAAAATCTTATGAAATATTGGACCAGGGATATGTAGGCACAGAACTAATTGGAAAATAATAGCCTCATTTTAAAGAATGAATGGATCAAGCAACAAATTATAGAAAGGATTAATGATTTCATCTTATATACTGACAATAATGACACAACACACCAAAACCTATGGGATACACTCAACGGAGCTATCAGGGCTTACATGAATAAATTAGAGAAAAAGGAAATCAAGGAAGTAAATATACAACTAAAAATTAAAGAAAGAACAAATTAAAAAACCCAATTAAATACTAAATTAGAAAGTCTAAATAATTAAAGGAGAAATTAATAAAATCAAAAAGCAAGAAAAGTTCTGAAATAAAAAAAAACAAACAACTGGTTTTGTGGAAAAAGCAATAAAATTGATAAACCTCTGGTCTACTATAGTAAAAAAAAAGAACGAAGAAAACCACATTGGTACTTTCATAAATGAAAAAGTTGAACTCATCACCAATGAAGAGGAAATTAAAGTGATAATTCAGAATTATTTTGCCCAACTCTATGTCAGCAAATTTGACAATCTAAGGGAAATGAATGAATATTTACAAAATATAAGTTGCCCAGATTAAATGAAGAGGAAATTACAAACCTAAGTAACCCTATCTCAAAAAAAAGAAATTTAACAAGCCATTATTGTTCTCCCTTAGAGGAAATCTCCAGGCTCAGATGGATTCACAAGTGAGTTCTATCAAACATTTAAGGAACAACTGGTTCTACTTCTATATAAACTCTTTGCCTAACTCTTTCTATGACACCAATAAGATGCTGATACCTAAACCAGGAAGTGGTAAAACAGAGAAAGAAAATTATAGACCTATCACCCTGATACATATTGATACAATAATCTTAAATAAATTCTTAACAAAATGATTACAACAAGTTCTCAATAGTACAATATATTATAATCAGGCAGGATTTATCCCAGTAATGCAGAGTTGATTCAATATTAGGAAAACTGTTATTATAATTAATTAAATCACTAGAAAACCTATCAGAAATCATATGATCATATCAACATATGCTTAAAAAACTTTTGACAAAATACAGCACCCATTTCTACTAAAAAAACTAGAGAGAGTATACGAATAAATGGATTGTTACTCAGAATGATAAGCAGTTTCTTTTTGAAACGATTAACAACCATTATATTCAATGGGGAGAGATTAGAAACATTCCAAATAAGATCAGGGGTGAAGGAAAGATATACATTATCACTACTACAATTCAATATTGTCTTAAAATATTAACTTTAGCAATAAGAGAAGGAAAAAGTAATTGAAGTAATTAGAATTGGGAAGGAAGAGACAAAACTTTCATTTTTTGCAGAGAACATGATAGTATATGTAGGAATCCCTAAAAGTCATCTAAAAATCTACTAGAAATAAATGGTAACTCTCTCAAATTTCAGGATATAAAACTAACCTTCATAAATCCTAAACATTTCTACATATGACTACCAAGATATAGCAGAAAGAGCTAGAAAGAGAAATCACATTAAAAGTAACCTCAGACAATATAAAATACCTGGGAGTCTACTTGCCAAGGGTGACTCAGAAACTTTTTGAAAACAATTACAAAACATTTTTCACACAAATAAAATCAGATTTAAATAACTGGGCAAGTATCACCTGCTAAGGGATACACTGAGTTAATTTAATAAAAATGACAATTCTACCAAAACTAGACTACTTGTTTAGCGCACTAGCAATCAAAATTCCAAATAATTAATGAGTTAGAAAAACCTGTAAGTAAATTCATATAGAGAAATAAATAGCTAATAATTTGCAGGGATTCAAAGAAAATATACATAAAAATGTGGTTTAACATCACCAAATCTAAAATTATGTTAAAAAATCATCAGTCATCAAAACTCTCTGGTTCTTGCAAGGAAATACAGTGGTGGATCAGTGGAATAGACTAGGTGCAATAGCATGAAATGATTACTGTAATCTGCAGTCTGAAAAACCCCAAGAATCCAGCAATTGGGATAAAAACTCTCTCTTTGATAAAAAATGTTGCAAAAATTGGAAGTTAGTATGGAATAAACTTGGATTAGACAAGCACCTCAGACCATAGAGCCAGATAAGATTGAATAGGATACAGAATTTAGCTATGAAAAGTAATATTATAAGCTAACTATATGATCAAGGAGTAGTTTACCTGTCAGATTTATGGAAACAGAAGCAATTTATGACCAAGGAAGAGATGGAGATCGTCATTAAAAACAAACCACATAATTTTGATTAAAATAAATTAAAAAAAATTTTTCACAGACAAAACCACTGTAATCAAGATTAAAAAATTATAGTAAATTGAGAATCAATTTTTAAAGCTAGTGTTTCCAACAAAGAACTCTTTTTTCCAAATATACAGTGAACTGAATCAAATTTTCAATGTATATGCAAAGACAAGTTACACATGAGGAAATTAAAGAGATCCATAGTCATATGAAAAAGTTTTTTGGATCATTACTTTTTAGAGAAACGCAAATTAAACATCCCTGATATACCACCTCACACCTCTTGGACTGGCTGTTATGACCAGAAAGGATAAAGATCAATGTTGGAAGGGATGCTTGTAAAACTGTGACACTAATACATTTTTGGTGGAGCTGTGTACTTATGCAAACTTTCTGGAGAGCAATTTGGAATTATGCCCAAAGGGCAACAAAAATTTGCATACCCTTTGATACAGCAATACCACTACTGGGTCTATAGCCTGAAGAGATTATGAAATAGGGTAAAAACATCACTTGTACAAAAATATTCATAGTGCCTTGTTTATGCTGGCAAGGAAGTAGAAATTAAGTGAATGTCCTTCAATTGAAAGTGGATTAACAAACTGTGCAATATGTAGGGCATAGAACATTATTCCCATCCCAGGAGGAATGGGAATTCAGGGAATCCTGGAAGGACTTGCATGAACTGATGCTGAGTGAAATGAGCAGAACCAGAAAACCAGTGTACACCCTAAAAGCAACATGGGAGTGATGATCCACCTCAATGGACTTGCACATTCCATCAGTACAACAATCAGGCAAAATTTTCTGATATCTTACAATGGAGAATACCATCTGTATGCTGAGAATTTTAATTTAAAAATTAAAAAAATTTATCTTGTTAGGTAATTTTGCTATATCTTATATTTTATATTTTTCCTTTAGGATATGAATTCTTTCTCATCACATTCAACTTAGATCAATATATAAAATAGAAACAATGTAACAACTAACAGACTGCCTTCTGTGGGGGACATGGAGGGAGGGAAGTAAGATTAGGGAATAAATTGCAAAATGCAAAATAAATAAAATCTTTCAAAAAAGAAATAAAAAGAAATGTTGTACTAGGAAAAGGCAAAGCATAAAAGTATAAATTATGCCACATGAAGAGGCTCAAAGATGTACTAAAGTAGAGGGAAAGAAGGGAGGGTATGAACAACAAATAAATCTTTCTTTCAAAAGATTTGACTCAAAGAAGGAGGACTATGCATTCAAAATCATTTCAAAAATTTTATCCTACCCTTCAGTGAAATACGGGGAAGTGAATGGGAAAGAAGGGACTGATAAAAGAGAGGATAACGTAAAGGTAAATGTAAAGTAAAATTTAAAAAAAGGGAAAATGACTGCTAGAAGGAAGGGCTAATCAAGAGGCAAAGTTTGAGGCAAAACATAGGTAAGGATGGGATAATCAGAAAGGAAAAAGAAAACTATAAAAAGGGAAGACAGTATGGATAGAAATTCAGAGTTAATAATCATAACTGTAAATATGAATGAGACAAGTTTTTTTTTTGTTATTTCTTATGGTTATTCCCCATTAGTTCTAATTCTTCTTTCACAAAATGGCTAATACAAGGGCATGTAAATTTTTTTTTAACAGATTGTTCATTGACATGCAGTGGGTCTAGAAAGGGAGAATGATAGATAAATAGGGAACTTGCAAATGAATTAATGTTGAAAACTATTTTGGTGTGTAATTGGAAAAATAAAATACCTTTTTCTTTTAAAAAAGAAAGCAATCATGAGAGTCAGGACTTCTAAAAGCCTATAAAGACTTGCATGAACTGATGTTAAATGAAGTGAACAGAACCAGGAGTACATTGCACTCACTAATAGAAACTTTGTGTGATGATTAACTTCAATGTACTTCCAAGCAGCAGGACAATATTTGAAGACAATTCTAAAGAACGTGATGGAAAATACTTTTCACAGGAGCAAAGATGGTGGTGTGAAGCTAACATGCTCATGGAGCTTTTCCCTAGCAAAGGCAAATGAAGCCTCTGCATGAAATTAAAATTACAGATCCCACCACAAAAAAAGAGAAAATCCAAAGCAGTCTTCCACAGTAAACATCAACTAGAATCTTCAGTGAATATCTCTGTCTTTGGAGGAAAAGGGGAACTAAAGCTTAGCAAGGAGGGAGAGCAAGATCACTTAGATAGAGAGTAGTACAAGTCCCAACAACTTGACAACAGCATAAGTCTTGGCAGCTAGATGGGAAGCCAACATCAAGGGTCCCAACCACAAACAATGACTGAAGACTAGAAAAATCAGGGCAAAAGACAGGGCTGGATTGAAACAAACACTTTAATAGTCAGAACCTGAACATAAAGGAGAAAGTAAATCTCTGAAAAGGCAAGACCTGGACTGTATAGGCAACAGCTTCAAAAATGACAAGTCTGGGATCACACTCTAACCTCAGCATAAAAAGCTTAGATCTATACTCCCTATATCCCAGGAGCAGAGCACAAAGAATAAAATTGAGCAAAAAGTTAAAAGAATGATCCCTATAGAAAATACTTTGCAGCTTATAGATAACAATTTCATGCCATGTCAGAAGAAGAAATCAGTGAAAAATTACTGGGGAAGTCTCAAGAATCTATGAATTGGACACAAATTCAAAAGCTCATAGAAGAGCTTTAAAATAAATTTAAAAACCAATGAAAAGAGGAACAACAAAAATGGAAAAGAGAAATGACAGTCATGCAGGAAAATTATGAAAAAATGGCCAAAAAAGAATGCAAATCTTCAAAAAATAAAACTGACCAAATGGAAAAGGAAATACAAAGATTAATTTAAAAAAAAATAAAACGCTAAGAAAACTGTCCAAATCTGATAGAACAAGAAAAGAATATAGCCATCGAAAGAATACAAAGAATTCCTCCAGAAAGAGATTGATAAATTTGAAATCAAGAAAAACATTGGTATATTAAATAAAACTAAGAGTTGGTTTTATGAAAAAGTCAATAAAATAGATAAACCTTTGGTTAATCTACTTAACAAAATTACCAGTATGAAAAATGAAAAGTGTGAACTACTCACAAATGAGCAGGAAATTAAAGAGATAATTCAGAGCTATTCTGTCAAACTGTATGCCAATAAATATGATACTCTGAAAGAAATGGATGAATATTTACAAAAATGCAAACTGCTCATATTAAAAGAAGAGGAAGTAATTCACTTACATAACCCTACTTCAGAAGAAGAAATTGAAGAAACCACCAAGAAATTCCCTAACGAAAAAATTTCCATGTCCATATGGATTTGCAAATGAATTCTAGCAAGCATTGAAGGAACAATTGATTACTATTCTACATATACTATTTAAAAAATATTAGTTTTTCCAAATTCTTTTTATGACATCAATATGGTATTGATACCTAACAAAGGAAGAACCAAAACAAATAAAATTATAGACCAATCTTCCTAATGAACACTATTGCAAAAATCTTAAAAATCATAGCAATGAAATTACAGCATGTTATTATTGGGATAATGCACCAAGATCAGTTGGGATTTATACCACGTAGACATGGATGGTTCAATATTAGAAAAACATTCAAAAAATTGCACAAATCAATAGCAATGGCAACAGAAATCATGTGATTATCTCAAAAGATGATGAAAAAGCCTTTTATAACATACAGCATCCATTCCTATTAAAAACAGTAGAAAGTTTAGTATTAAATGAAATTTTCCTTATAATAAGAAGTATCTATCTAAAATGATCAATAAATATTATATGTAATGGTTATAAATTCAGGGAATTTCCAGTAAAATCAGGGGTGACACAAAGATGCCTATTATGACCATTAGGATTCAATATAGTATTAGAAATGTTAGCTGTAGCAATAAGAGAAGAAAAAAAACATCAAGGAATCAGAATTGGCAATGAGCAAGCAAAGCATTCTCTCTTTACATATGATAAGATGGAATGCTTAGAGAACCTGATAACATGATCCTAAAAACCACTTGAAACAATTAATAAATACAACAAAAGCAGAGTATAAATAAACCCATATAAATCATTAGCATTTCTACATAACAATAAAACTGAAGAGCAAGATATAGAAAGAAAAATTCCATTAAAAGTAACTGCAAAGAACATTAAATATTTGGAAATCTACCTCCCAAGGCAAACCCATAAAGTGTATGAACACAGTTACAAAGTACTTGTCACCCAAATAAAGACAGTTCTAAATAATTGGGAAAATGTCAACCGTTTATGGTTAGATTGAGTTAATATAATATAAAAAGACAATTTTACCCACATTAAATTACTCATTCAGTGCCATACCAATCAAACTACCAAAAACCATTTTACCAAACAAGAAAAAACAATAACAAGATTCATCTGGTGCAACAAAATGTCAAGAATAGCAAGGGAACTGATGAAAATAAAATAAAGGAAGGTAGGCTAGTTCTACCAGATATAAAACTCTACTATAAAGCAGGAAACATCAAAATGATCTGATCCTAGTTAAGAAATAGAATAAAAGATCAGTGGATTAGGACAGGTTTAAAAGGAAAAAGTAGTAAATGACCACAGTAATCTACTGTTTGTCAAACCTATTCTGATATAAGAACTCACTGTGTGAAAAAAATTGTTGGGAAAACTGGAAAATAGTATGGTAAAAATTAGGCATAGAACTGCATTTCACACCCTATATAAAGTCAAAATGGGTACAGTATTTAGTCATTAAGGGTAAAAACAGAGAAAAAATTAATAGAGCAAGTAATACTCTGTCTATCAGATTTATGTAAATCAGACAAATTTAAAACCAATCAAGAAATAAATCACATTAAGAATTGCAAAATGAGTGATTTTGTCTATATTAAATTAATTTTTTCATTTTTAAAATCAATGCTGCCAAAATTAGAAGGAAAGCAGAAAGCTGGGAAGCAATCTGCACAACTTGGAGTACTGATAAAGGCCTCATTTCTAAATTCATAATTGTAGCAAATTAATAAGGTTACAAGTCACTGCCCAATAGATAAGTGGTCAAAAGGTATGAACAGACAATTTTCAAATGAAGAAATTAAAGCTGATATATATATATATATATATATATATATATTATATACATATATATATGTACAAAATCATATGAACATGGTCTAAATTATTGATTAGAAATATGCAAATTAAAACAACTCAGGTTTCACCTCACACCTATCAGATTGTCTAAGATAAATTTTGGAGAGGTTATAGGAAGATTTGGGACATTGATGCAGTGCTGGTGAAGTTGTGAACTGATCAAATAATTCTGGAGAACAACATGGAACTAGACCCAAAGAACAATAAAAATGTTCATACCCTTTGACCCAGCAATTCCAATTCTAGACCTATATGTAGAAGCAATCAAAAAAAAGGGAAATGTATAACATGTTCCAAAATATTCATAGTAGGTCTTTTGGTAGTGACAAAAAATTGGAAATTGAAGGGATGTCCATCAATTGAGGAATGTTTAAGCAATTTATTGTATATGGGTATTATGGAATACTTTTGTTCTATAAGAAACTTTAAATGGGCAGACTGTAGAGAAGCATGGAATGAATTCTGATGCTGAATGAAGGGAGCAGAACCAAGTGTACAGTATACACATAAACAACAACATTGTGAGATGATTTGCATTGATGGAAGCAACTTCTCACAGCAGTTCAGATAGGGAGGATAATGCTATTAAAACTGCTATGGACAACATTATCCCAATCCA
This sequence comes from Macrotis lagotis, assembly GCF_037893015.1. Taxonomy (NCBI): domain Eukaryota; kingdom Metazoa; phylum Chordata; class Mammalia; order Peramelemorphia; family Peramelidae; genus Macrotis; species Macrotis lagotis. The sequence goes on along the minus strand of NC_133658.1, from coordinate 210,317,145 downwards.
GAGGAAAAAAATAGAAACAAAACAAAGGAAAATTAAAAAAAAAACCTTCAGAATCTTATGTACACTACATTCACTTTTTAAAATAAAAAAACTCATGTATTTCTTTCCCTTAATTCTAATTCCTCATACTGAAAATGACTAATCTGTAAATGTGTTTTATACAAATGTACATGTACAATATTTATTTATTGTATTGTTGCTGTGGGGAGGGGAGTGGTAAGGGAGGATGGAAAGAAATTTTGTAACTTAAAAAATATATATGCATTTGGATGAAAGTTGAAAAATTTTCATAACATGTATTTAGAAAAAATAAAATTTCAAAAAAAAAAGAAAATACTATTCATATACAGAGAAGGAACTATGGAGTCTGTATGCAGATGATAGATTGCTATTTCCAATTTTAAACATTTACTTTTTTTATCATTTTTCCCTTAATTTTCAGTTTGGGATATATGTTTGACATAGTTATACATGTGTAACCTATATTAGATTGCTTCTTTTGGGGGGGGTGGAAGGGCAGAGAGAAAAAAGAGAGACTCAAAACCTGACAAAAATTTGTAAAAAAGTATATTGTATTATTTCATAATATTAAATTGTTTCCATCCCAGAAGATGAAAATATTCTTAACTCTTGAGAATAGTTTTTCTTTTAAGGCAGTTAGAAGAAGCATAGTTAGACACAGGCTGTAAGTATAAATTTATTTTGATATGATATTATAAAAAAAGCATAAAAATGGATTGTACTGGGGAAGAGGAAAGAGGGAAGAAAAGAGAGTAAATAAGACCACATTAAAATTACATGAAATTTTTATTTCAATAGAAGAAAATATGGCAAGGAGGGAGTATTGCTTGTATTTTATTCTCATCAGATTTGATTGTATTTAATTGTATTTGACCGTATTTAACACTTAGATGAGTTTAGAAATTTATCTGACCTATAGAAATGTAGGAGGGGAAAGGGGAGAAATAAAGGAAGGGGAGGCTGATAGAAAGGAGGACAGAAGGGAAGGCAAAAGTATGAGGGAAAAAGGAAAGAAAATTATAGGAATGTTAGAAGGGAGAATAGATTGAGGCAGGCAGTGACCCCAAGCAAAAGAATGGTATGGGGGATAAGTGAAAACAGAGACACAAACATAAACATATGATTACATATCAGTAATAATAAATGTGGATGTGAAAGGAATGAACTTTCCTATAAAATAGAAACAGATAGCAGAGGGAATGAATAAACAGAATCCTCTTATATGTTGATTATAAGAAACATTGAGACCAGGTACACATAGAATAAAGGTAAAAGGCTGGAGCAGAGTACAGTATTCTTCAATTGATGTAGAACAAATCAGGTAGTAAACCTGAAGTGTGGTATGATCTTGCCCAAGGTCACACAACTAGGTAATTATTAAGTGTCTGAGGCAAAATTTGAGTTCAGATCCTCCTGACTCCAGGGTCAGTGCTCTATCCATTGCTCCAACTAGCTGCCCCAGAATAGAAATTCTTTTTTTAGGTGTTTTTCTTTTTGCAAGGCAATGGGGTTAAGTGGCTTGCCCAGGACCACACAGCTGGTAATTATTAAATGCCTAATTGTGGATTTGTACTCAGGTACCCCTGACGCCAGGGTCGGTGCTCTGTCCACTGCACCACCTAGCTGCCCCCAGAACAGAAATTCTTAAAAACTTTGCATATACTTTAATTTCTAGAGAGGAATAAAATGATGGCATTGTAATATACAAGAAGTTTCAAATCTATCTCTTGCTTCTTAGCTACATACATACATACATATATATATATATATATATATATATACATATCTACCTATCTATCTATCTATCTATATATATATATATATATATATATATCTTCTTGTAGAGGAATAATCTATGATAGACTGTCAATTGTATTACAAATGAAATTATGAGGCATAAAGAAGACCTATTGTAATATGTAAATAAAATATATATTCTGAGTTAAATATTTCATGTGTTTTTCAAAATTTTATATACTTATTTGTTTCCAGGCATTTAAGTTTTGCTTTAGTCAGAGTTGAAAGAAAAATTCTGAGATCTCAAGGATTCCAAAGTTATAATATCTGGATTACCTCTAGTTACTAAATTGGATTAGTGGATAGTTCTATACCTAATCCAGCTTGACAGATTATTTTTCTAAAACTTTTTCCCTGAATGCTCTTATATTAGCATTTGAAAATTGTTGATTTTTCCAAATTGATGTTATGAACTTTTTTCAACATTTATCCATATGCATGTTTATATTTTTTTAATTTACAAAATTTCCTTTCCCCCTGCCCTTTGTAGCAAACAATCAGCTGAACATTTTAAATACAAATTTTTGACAAGCATGCTTATAAATTAGTCAATTTTGGTATGCAGAAGTAGAATTAGGGGAAAGAGATACATAAGAGATATTTTTTTTATAAAGTAGCCATCAGATTCTGAATCATATAAGAACAAAAGAGAATAGAAATTCATTTTTAAAATTTATGTAAGGCTGTGTTTAATTGTTATATGTTTTATAAAGTACCAAACTATAAGGGTGATAATATTACACAAATGATTCCTATTCATATAGTTAACTAAACTCCCATTATTTCATCACCTAATAGATTTCAGTGTAAAGCAAAATGTACCTGTCTCTATAGTCTAATGGCAAGTCTCATTTGAAATGAAGAGGTATGCATTCATTTTCTTTTAAACTTAGAAAATAATATTTTAAAGTGGGAAAATGTTTATCACTGCATATTTTTGATAATATAAAAAAGTTCTTGAACAAATCTAAATCAATTTTGATGTAATTTCATTTGATGGTGAAAACTATTTGAGTCAAGAGGTATATGTTTAAAAATTTGAGAACAGTCTTAAACAAACATTTAATAGACAATGATAAAGTAGTTACTATTTTTTAAATTTTTGTACCAAAACAAATCATACATTTAACTTTCAGTTAACATTTTTCTTCTTACCTGTGCCACAAAGAGCACTGCATTAAAATTCAAATTTTGGGACAGTAGCACAGAATTGAAAAAAAAAATATATAGCAGCCCAGATACATTTAACCTAGAGTTTACATTTCCATTTGTCGAGTGAGAATATAAAAAAGTAAGCTTGAACATTGGGTTCAAAAAGTTTATTTTTCCATCAAGAAACGGTATGGAGCGGCTAGGTGGTGCAGTGGACAGAGCACCGACCCTGGCGTCAGGGGTACCTGAGTTCAAATCCACAATTAGACATTTAATAATTACCTAGCTTTGTGGCCTTGGGCAAGCCACTTATCCCCATTTGCCTTGCAAAAAAAAAAGAAACGGTATAAACAAACTGAAAATTATCAACTAAAATGAATGAAATATTGTACAGAATGATTTTCATTTAATGGTTGCTAAACATAGCACTCCCTACAGGAAATTACTGAACCATGTGTATAAAACTACACAATCTTCATTGTCATCATAACTTTCATCATCAACAAACTTCATTCCCATTTTTATATCTCCATAATAATCCATTGGCCTTTCAAACCTGTTCAGATTGTCTACATTGTTCCACTGAGATTTTTCAGGTCCTTCTCAGTAATCTGTAGATATTAGATTGTTAGCTGGATGTTTATTTTCGTTTGTTTTATGCACTGTCAGGGTAAAAGTCAAGCTCTATCCTTTTGAAGAAGATCAATTTGCAATTCTTTTTTGCATATTTCTTGATGGAATATGGTTCTTAGAAAAGTCACCACAGAATCTCTGTCTTCTCCTATAAAAGGATATTTCAACTGAAATACAAGTATTGGAAGAAAGCCTGATCCACTGTACCACCGATAGTGGAGTCAATTGTGCCTTAACTGTTACCATAGTGGATAATGAGAAAGCCAGTATTTTAGGTGGTGCATCTACATCTCTGAAGTCAATTGTTTAAAAATACCACTGACCTGTAGGTGGTAGGATGGTAGTAGTAGTAGGATCTAATATATAGATGATCTTTTGGGCACTTCTTTGGCAAAGGGAATTTGTAACCTTAAGGACATAAAAGCCTGAGAAACTGCAAGTTAGTTGATTGATAAATACAGAGTATTCTCTGAAATCTCTACACCATCAGGACACTGTCCATTCAATCTGCTCCATTTAGACTGTGAAGATGGTGGATTTGCATCTGCATTACACTTGAGATTAACATTCATTCTTACAACAAACTAATTCTCATCATACCCTGTGACTGAAACTTCATGGGCATATTGTATATCCAGCATAAGAGTATTGAATTTCCTTTTCCAAAACAAGATGTCTCACAACACAAGTAATAAATATGTCTTCCTCCAGAAAATTTGTTTGGAATAAGTTTAAAATGGTTTACAATTGAGACAATCTCATTTGGAAAAAGAAGCTACAGTGGATTCCATTTCACAGAGATAACCTTCCCAGTGAATCTGTACAATTGACTTTCTGGTGGTTTTAGTAGAAATAGCTGCTACTCTTTCATTTCCATCACCAATTAAAGGATATGATCCCTCTTTTAAGTTCACAGTGGGTTCAACCTGTACAATCACAGTTGTAGATAACTGTACATTTCCTAATGGAATGTAACTGCTTTGCATATATATTCTCCTGAATATGTACATATATATATATATATATATGTATGTATATATATGTATGTGTATATATATATATATATATCAAAGAATAATTGTTGCAAAATTAAGTGAATGATTTTTAAATAAGACACTACCTTGATAGGTCTCTTGAACAGGAAATGCATAATGAGGATGATGAATTGCATTAACTTTCTTTTGCCTTGAATCTTCTCCCATTTTTTCTTACTTCAATTATACACTTCAATGAAACATTTTTTTTTTTCCCCACACTGCCATGACATACAATTTCACAATGAGTGATACAGTGAAGGCACCACAGAACCTGGAAAAGAACAGTGGGAAGAGCAGCTAACAGTAGCAGCAGCAGGAGGACCTGGGCTTCTGAGGGAGAAGTGGGGCAAAGTTGTACTCTGCAGTCTCAATATGGTGATGCCAGTCCTGGACCTTATCCCCCCCACCCGACACCTGGCCGGCCTTCTCCCTACCCCCCCAGCCTGAGCACACCTCTACTGACCCTAGAACCTCAGGCACCCGGCAGTAAGGCCGGGGCAATCACAGCTGCAGTAACTCCACCATGGGGGCCTCAGACTCGTTCCGGTAGGGACAGCCTAATCAATGGCTGTTTTTGGGGGTTTTTTTTAGGTTTTTTGCAAGGCAAATGGGGTTAGGTGGCTTGCCCAAGGCCACACAGCTAGGTAATTATTAAATGTCTGAGACTGGATTTGAACCCAGGTACTCCTGACTACAATGCCGGTGCTTTATCCACTAAGCCACCTAGCCGCCCCACAAATCAATGGCTTTAAAAAAAAAATTATTGAAGACAATGGGGTTAAGTGACTTGGCCAAGGTCACACAGCTAGGCACTTATTAAATTTCTGAAACTGGATTTGAAATCAGATCCTCCTGATTTCAGAGCCAGTGCTCTATCCACTGCACCACCTAGCTGCCCTCCTAATTAATGGTTTTCTATATAGTTTAATTCCATCAACCATGGTCTCTCTCTCCTCTTTAAGCCATCATTCATACTGGTGCTAAAATAATTTTCCTATTTCATAGATTTGAGTATTCCCTATAAAAAAAATCTTTGAAGATTCTCTGTTGCCTATAGGACATGGTGTATATTTCTTTGTGTTCATCAGTCATTTTTCAATTGTATATGTTTCATCGTGACTAAATTGTTTTATTTTTCTTGGCAAAGATACTAGAGAAATTCGTCATTTCCTTCTTTGGTTCATTATGTAGATGAAAAAACTTAGGCAAACAAGGTTATTGTCAATCTGAACTAGGGAATTCACCATAAAGTGTGACATTTTTTAATTGGAAGGAACTTTAGAGATTATTAAACTAAACAGCCTAATGTCACTGATGACAGAGATACAAATATTCATTAAGTTCTTACCACATGCCACTGGAGATCTTCTTAAAAAAAGCAAAAGCTGGTCTCTCCCTTCAATGAGCTCAAAATTTAATGCAGGGTGGAAACACATAAAAATAAACTAAAAAGTAGGGAGATATTATAAATCAGTGACAATGAAATTCATAGGAACACAACTGGAAGGAAAATGAAGATACTGATTTTCTTAACATCTTCCATAAATGGAGGTTCTATGAAGGGCACTCCAGTATCTACCTTCTACACTCTTCAATGAGAAGGAGGAAGGGGCCCAGTGGCAGAGGGTACTAAGAAGCCATATGTTTCCGTTTCAATGTGATATTGCATGCTAACTGTACTCAAGGAGGTTGCCTTCTACTTGGCAGTTATAACATATGCATATCTGCATGAATAATTAAATAATTATTTAATAATTATTAATTATCAATAATTAAATAATTTGATTTGATCTAATAATAATTTAATAACTTATTAATAATTATTTAATAATTATTTGTGCTTTGTAATTAGAATAGTATAATTTGGAACCAAAGTTCTTACTCTAAGTTAAGTATTATTTTAACTAAAATACATTGACTCTATCTCTTGTCCCAATTCAACCCAAATTTGATACACCAATCACTCATTCCTAATGTACTTTCTCCTTGTCTCTTTTTTGTCATTGACTGTTGGATTATTAAAGGCTTCTCATAAACATTATGTCTGTGAAAGCCTTCTGTAATGACTTCTTGTTCTCAAACTGAAAATGATAGTCATTCTTCATATTTTTTCCTTTAGCATTTCATCTGGAATTCTTATTTCCTCCCAATAAGCTTTTTGAGGGAATGAACTGAATAATTTCTTTCTTATTTTCACAGTTCCTTACACAGAACTTTGCAAGCATAACAAATATAACAAATGTTTCCTAAATTGAATTATTTGAGAGAAATGACTATTTCACTGAGATTAGCAATTCTTCTTCAAAAATAATACTGATTTGACCTTCAGACATTCCTCTTCTTATATTCATTTTTTTTTTTAACTGGAAAGAGATTAGTTCTAAGGAGGAGAAATTCTATAGATAGAGAAATGCATTTGGCATCATAAGTCTCTTTTAAAATGAAATTTGACATTTGATTTCAGAATACATTTGGGTAGGTCAAATCCCCTTTCTGGTCTAATTTTTTTCTTCCCTGTAAAAAGGAGGGTGATAGGATAGGACATCATAAATACCCTTGACATCACTCTTATCTTAATGTCTAGCAGTATTTCCAAACTAAATGTATATTGTATAGTGGTAATAAGCCTAAAGTTACTCCCCTAATCTGTTCTGTCCTCCATGTTCTCAGTGATAACTCCCATTGCTTCTGTGGATGAGGCCAGAGAGTCCATAAAGAGTGAGGGACAGACTGAGAGAAGCAGATTGAAAGAAAAAGTAGTGGGCCAGGTTTGAATTTATCTCTTTTGTTTGGTTTTGAATATATAAAGTTTTTATTGATTCCTTGTTTGATTTTTCTCTTTAGGAAACAAGAACATTGAGTAGTATAAACTTTACAATAAACATTTTCCAAGACTACCAACTAGGGTTTGGCAAAAAATGATTTAGTAACTTTATTAAAGGAGGATAAAGTTATTGAGAATGAAAAGCATTATTAGTAGGGGAGCTGAACATGGGTATAGTTTCCCACTGTAAAAAAATGATGTATAAATATGAGTGGTGCAGTAGTAGAACAAAGTAATGTTGTCCCTTTTGAGTTCTTTGCTACTTTGCAACTAATTGTTCCCCAAAGTTCTATCCCTCAATATTTTCAGAATATATTTGAAATAATAAAAATGTAAGATTGGAGACTTGCTTATCCTTTGCATTTTAATTTCAGGAAGTTTATTAGACTGCAAGAAGTGGATGGAATACCAGAAGTAAGAAATCTCCCTACTTAATCAACATGCTGAAACTCTTTTTTGCCACATTCTTTTCTTGCCCTATTTGTTAGCCTTCATTGAAAATTTGCAAAGATGTGCTGTGGTATTTAAAATATATCCTCTCAGTTACTTTAGTTTCCCAAAAGATAAAGGAAATCAATCTAACTCACCATAAAACAGGTCATAGTAAAATAGATTAGACAAGATAATACAACAATATCTTGTTTACAGGAAATACAATTGAAACAAAGAATAGGTCAGAGTTAAAGAAGGGTTTGGATTGGAGTCTATTATACATTAGATGAAGTTACAAATACAACCGTGTTATCAGAGAAAGCAAAAGCAAAATAGACATAATTAAAATAAATAATAAGGGGATTACATTTTGCTTAAGGCCACTGGAGACAATGAAGCAATATCAATAATAAACATAAATGTGCCAAATGTTAAAGGGAAGATGAAATGAGTTACAAAAGGAAATATAATACTATACTAGTTAGGGACCTCAACCTTATCCTTTCAAAGAGAAAACAGAAAACATGGGGGAAAGGAGATTTAGTACCTTTTTCTGATAAAAGCCTCATTTCTCAACTATATAGAGAACTCAATGAAATTTCAAATAATAGGAGACTTTCTATAGTTGATAAATGATGATAGGATAAGAAAAGGCATTTTTCAGAAGAAGAAATTAAAACAATCAATAGTCAAATGAAAAATGCTCAAAATCACTACTGATTAGAGAAATGCAAATTAAAAAGAAATCTGAGATGCCACCTCATACTTGTATAATGGTTACCATGACAGGTAGGGAAAATGACAAATGCTGAAGGAAATGTGGAAAAACTGGTACCATAATTCATTATTGGTGGAGTTATAAAATAGTTCAGCTATTCTGGAAAAAGAATCCAAAAGGTGATTAAAATGTACATAGCTTTTGACCAAGCAGTACTATATTTGGACAAAAAGTTTTATAGCACCTGTTTTCGTCATAGCAATGATTTGGATATTTGAGGAAGATGCCCATCAATTGAGGATTGGATGAACAAGTTCTATGATTGTGATGGAATTGTATTGTGCCTTAAAAAAATAAGGAGCAGGGTCTTTTCAGAGTGGTCCATGATGAGATCCTGAGGGAGATTTGATGAATTCTGAAAGCAGACTGAAGAATACCTCTTTATTGTTCAATTTTTTTCTTTCTCTTTATTTCCAGCTACTATGGAAATATGTTTTATATAACTTCACATGAATAATCAATGTCAATTTGATTGATTTCTCTAGGATGGAAGAGAAGCAGAAGGGAGAGAATTAGAAACTCAACACTTTTAAAATGATTATAATTTTATTGTACATGTAATTGGGGAAAATGAACAAAATGAAGGAAAAGAATTTGTAAAAAGCAATGCAAATTTTAGAATAAGAAGATGGTCTAGATATAAATTTTTGCTTTCCTTTATTTCATTTTTTCAGATAGGGAAACAGCACAATATAAAAATGAACAGTTTAAGATATATTTCTCTATGGCTAGTTTTCCTGTACACCATTAAATTCTTATCCTTGAAGGTATTTTCAACTATTTTTTTTATTATGCACATTTTGAGAGGCAACATCAATTGTCAGATTTTGTGTATGACCATTTATCTCTCTCAGTGAAAAGAATAGAATTTTTGAAACTATTTCATGATCATGAAGTCTACCAATATAAGTAACTAGTATTTATAAAACATTTGCAAAAATTTCAAGCACATTAACAATCTCCTGATCAACAAACCAATGAGATATTCTATTTTATTGATGGACTGAAGTAAATAGCTTGAACATAGTCATAGTTATCATAGACAAATAACATGATTTGAATTTTTTTCACATGTCTCCAGATCAGTCAACTTATCAACATACTACACTATTTAAGTACCAATATATTCCAAGCATTGTAGTAGACTTCAAAAAGAGGGGAGGAGGAATGAGAGGAGGAGGACTCCAAAAAGAGAAGAATGAATGGGAGGAAGAAGAAGAAAAGAACATTGCTTATCTAAAAAAAAAAAAAGGTTGGACTTCTGGCCAAGATGGAGGGGAGAAGACAAGCACAGTTCTAAAATCTCCTGATCTTTGACCACATATGATATGAAACAAACCTCTTAACGGAAATATGATCAACAAAACCCAGAAAGAAACGCCAGGAGAAGAACATCTACCACAGGATTTGCCTTCCATAATCCTGGGTGAGTTGGGGCAGAGTGCAGATAAGCCTTGAAACCAGCCTGGTTAGCTGCAGGGCTGGAGCCAGGGAGACTGAGGGACCAGGAAGCTGACCTGCTTCATCAGTGGAGGGGCTAGAGTCTGGTCGACCACGGGGACTTAGGTCAACTAGGGAGCAGTGCCATTGGTGTTGGCACTGACCATCTGGAGTTTGCTGACAAGGCTGGGTGCGGGGCAGAATTGCAGTGCAGGAGAGCTGCAGTCAGCATCCCTGTGCTCCTGTGGTCCAGAGGAACTCCAAGGCCATGCCTCCAATTGGCTGCAGCCTCTTCCCAGAACACAATTACAGACCTTCTGTCACAGGTGAAGGTGTGTGAGCAGAAAATTGCCACCCCAGCTGATAACAGGGAGAGTAATGACCTCACCGAAGGGTATAGTCCACCATTAATTAAAGACAAAAGTATTTAGCAGTTTCAATTACTCACTTCAGACCAAGGAATAGGGCCTCAATCAAGGTCACAGACACTCTAGAGAAAGCAACCATCACTCCCTCCTGGTAAAATGTTGGAATTACATTCAGTGAGCAAATCCTCTTGCACACCCTACTGGCCATCTGGAGAAATTGCACATATTGAGTAAATAATCTAGGGATCCGAACACCAAATAACTGTGCACCAGCCCCTCCCCAACTCAAAGTCTTAGCAAAATGAACAAAGGTCAGAGAAACATTTCTGGAATGAAAAGACCCTAACTCAGAAAGACCTAAAACTTCTGAGGAGAATGTGATATGGTCTCCAGCACAAAAATAATTCATTCAAAAAATAAGGAAGAGGTTTAAAAATCAATTGGAAAATTTGGGAAAAGTAATCCAAGAGAAGATTAACAACTTGCAACAAGAGAACAAATCATTGGAAAATGCAATGGGACAAATAACAAATGAGAATAACTCTCTCAGCTCTTCAATTGGACACATGCAAAAAGAACATAATTCTGTCAAAGACTCAATTGGGCAAATGCAAAGCTCTTTCAATAATAGAATTGACCAATTGGAAAAGGAGTTGCAAAAGGTAAATGAAGGAACCTCCTCTCCAAAAAAAAATCGAGTCTGCAGAAACGAGTGACTTCATGAGACAGCAAGAGCCTGTTAAACAAAATCAAAAAATAGAAAAAAATAGAAAAAATGTAAAATACCTCATAAGCAAAGCTACTGACCATGAGAATTGATTGAGGAGGGACAACCTGAGAATTATTGTTCTTCATGAAATCATTGAAGAGAAAAAAAAAAGACTGGTCTTAATATTACAGAATTTAGTAATGGAAAATGGCCCAGATATCATGGAACTAGAAGACAAAATAGTTATTGAAAGAATACATCGATCCCCTCCAGAAAGAGATCCTAAAATGAAAACACCAAGGTATGTTGTGACCAAATTCCAGAACTATTAAATAAAAGAGAAAATCCTATAAGCAGCCTGAAAGAAACAATTGAAATACCAAGGAGCTACAGTACAGATTATGCAGGACCTGGCTGTATCAACATTAAGGGATGGAACGGCCTAGAATCAGATATTCTGAAGAGCAAGGGAGCTTGGCATGAAGTCAAGAATCCACTGTCTTGCAAAACTGAGCCTTCTTGTTCAGGGAAAAAGATGGACATTTAACAAAATAAAATTCCAAATGTTCCTGATGAAAGGACCTGGGCTAAATAGAAAATCTAGACATCAAACAGGAGGTTAAAGAGATGCATAAAAAGGTAAAAAAAGGGGGGGGGTTAAGAAAAAAAACTGCTATCCAATAAGATGAAACAAGTGATATCCCAGCATGGGAAAAAGAGATTCTCATAACTCTTGAGTATAGTAGATCTAACAGAAATAATATACCCAGAAGTGATGGACACTCATGACTTATCCATGAGACTGCTATCCAATAGGATGAAACTGGCTATAACCTCATTTAGGAGAAAGACTCTAATAATTCTCATGAACTGTAACTATTAGATAGAATATACTTACATAGAAGAGATGGATATTCAGAATTTTCTATGACTCAAATAGAATGATTTAAAAACACTTCCTCCTTAACAAGGGGGACAGGAAGGAGACAGGAGCAGGGAGGGTATTAAATGGCATAAATCTCATCACATTAAGAGGTAGAAAATACCTAGGTAATAGAGAGAAAGAAGGGAAGAGATGAGAAACACCTGAATCTTCCTCTCATCAGACAACTTAAAGTCAACCTACACATACACAGTTAACTTAAAAAACATCTTACCTTTCAAGTATTAAAAGGGAAAAAGGGGAGGGGGGGTGGAGACAGGGAGGGGAGGAAGAAAAAGGGGATTAAATGGAAGGTAAGGGAAAAGGGGACAAAAGGGAAAGGAGAAAGAAAAGGGAGGGGGTGGATATAGGATGACAAATACAGTGAACGAGTGGTATTCAGAAATAAAATAAGGAATATGGATAAAGGGGAAAAGGGGGGAATACAAGCAGAGAGAAGATAGTATAGAGGGGAATAAAGAGTTAGTAATTATAACTTTGAATGTGTATGGGATGAAATCTTCCTTAAAATGTAAGCAAAAAGCAGAGTGGATTAAAAAACAGAGACATACAATATGAAACAGAGAGATACATACAGAGCAAAGGTAAATGGTTGGAGCAAAATATATTTTGCTTCAGCTGAAGTGGAAAAGCAGGGGTAGCAATCCTTAAAAGCAGCTGCAACAATAGATGGTATTAAAAGAGATAAGGAAGTCAAATATATCCTCCTAAATGGTACCATAGACAATAAAATGATTTCAATATTGAATATGTATGCACCGAATGTGATAGCCTCCAAATTCTTAGAGGAGAATCAGAAAGAACTACAGGAAGATGTAAACAGCAAAATTCTACTAGTAGGAGATCTCAACCTCCTGCTCTCAGATTTAGATAAATTGAATCATAAAATAAACAAGAAAGAAGTTAAGGAGGTAAGTAGATTGTTAGAAAAAATAGATATGATAGACTTATGGAAGAAATTGAATGGGGATAGAAAGGAATAAAGCTTTTTCTCTGCAGTAGATGGCACTTATAAAAAAATTGACCATGTACTAGGGCATAAACCCTAATGATCAACTGCAGAAAGGCAGAAATAGGGAATATATCTTTCTCAGATGACAATGAAATAAAAATCATATGTGATATTGGAACAGGTAGATATAGACCCAGAACTAATTGGAAACTGAATAACCTATTTTAAAGAATGAGTAGATCAATCAAAAAATTATAGAAAGAATTATTTTTCCTGGATAATGGAAATAAAGAAACAACTTCCCCAAAACTATGGAATTCACTCAAAGTGGCTGTCAGGGGATATATTCTATCTTTAAGTGCTTATATGAATAAATTTGAGAAAGAGGAAATCAGTGAACTAAATATGCAACTAAAAAATTACAGAAAGAACAAATTAAAATACCCCAATTAAATAACAAATTAAAAATTCTAAAAATTAAAGGAGAAATTAATAAAATCAAAGGCAAAAAAACTATTGAATTAATAAATAAAACCAAGAATTGGTTTAATGAAATAACCAATAGAATAAATAAACCTCTGGTCAATTTGATAAAAGAAGAAAGAAGAAAACCAAATTCCTAGCATGAAAAATGTGAACTCATGACCAATGAGGAGGAAATTGAAGTAATAACTCGGAATTATTTTGCCCAACTCTATTCCAATAAATTTGACAATCTAAGTGAAATGGATGAACATTCACTGAAATATAAATTGCGCAGGTTAAATGAAGCAGGGATTAAATACTTTAAAAAACTCAGCATAATGTATATTCTATCAGGGAAGACAACTTATTTATATAACCCTATATATACTTATCAATATAGAACACATAAATTTGCATAAATGTATGTATGTGCCTATATTTTACATATACATTATATACATATAAGTATATAATTTATGAATGGATAGATATATCTGTATACAAAAATATTCACACATAAACATACAAGCCAGACAGGGATGGAAACACATGCTTTTGAGAAAATCAAGAAAAACTATTCAAAGTGGTGCCATAGTATTCTATCATATCATACTACTTCTTACAAAAAAATGAAATATTGTATTTGAAATTAATTTCTTTCATTTCTTTCTCAGTTGTCTTTAGGCAAAACAGATTGTTTTCTGTAGGGGAAGACATAATTTCCACTCCTGAATGATCATCATTGTCGTGGTTAGAGAGATTTACATACTTCATGTACAAGATACCCAAGAGATATAGATCACAGTGGAGAGTTCTATAAATGATGATTCATTAGAAAAGGAAATGGAAGACTACTCAATTATATTTGCAAAGAAAATTCCATGTATAAAAATACATATGTATGCATATGTGTCTATATGTCTGTTGTATATAAATGTATATGTATGTACATACATATATATGTTCAATTTAATATTTATTTTGCTATTTGTATTTAAAGTTTACATATGAAATATGATTGCATATATATAGGTGTTTAAATGTATATATCTATGCATATATATACGCATATATGTACATACATATAAAACTCATCAGAAAGTCAATTCATGGTCCATAGGTTCACAAAGAATCAGTCATGACATCTAAAAATGGCAATTTCAAAATTTAAATACATTTGTAAACATTTTAATGTTTAGTTTTGGTCAAGGGAATTTGGAAATATTTATTATTAATGAACAAAGATTAGTCCCTGAGCAATATATCACTGTATAAAAGAAGAAAAAAATCACAATTCCTCTTCCTTCCACATATAATAACAAATGAAATACAGATGGAGAAAAAGTAGAACTTTGTTTTATTGCTTAAACAATTCTATTCAAATTGTACAGTTCTAATATATGGGAGGTTAGTTGTCCATCATCCCAAAGTATCCATACTTTCTACCACAGGCTAATGCATAGCATGGAAGGCTGCAGAATCGTGTAGAAAACTAGAATCCATAGATAGAGAAATGTGCTCATTATTTATTAATTATCATAAATTTCTTCATGTGTTTTCTGAATTTGTTTATGGCAACTTGTAGATCCTTTCATTCCTTTAAATTTTTGTTCCTGTAGGGAAAACAAAGTTCATCCTCTATTAAATATACATTTTTACTACTTGTGGAAATCTTACCAAGAACATCACTAAAACAAAATGGCATATTTTAATAATCTTAGTCTTAGTTTAAAACTAAACTGAACTCAGCTAAGACTTTTGGAGCATTCTGTATTTGAAGATTTTCCAAAGGTAATTCTAGATGTTGGAAAATATTTTAAGTCATATTTATGATGACCTCAAGATTGAACTAAACTATGTGAATCCATTGGTTTTCCTTTTTTGCAAGTCAGTGAACCTTTGAGGCAGTCTGTCTGAGTTATCAGGTAAAATGTATTTTTTTATGCTAGATTAGATAAAGAAGTTAAACAGACTTGATAATTTCCCTTCAGGAGCATGCTATTTTAAAAAGACCAGGAATTCCAGCTAAGATGATGGAGAGAAGACAAGGACCTTGCTAAAGTCTTCTGATTTCCCATCAGAAATAATATGAAACAAACAACATAACAGACATCTGATAGATATAACTCAGAAAATGATGCTAGGAGAAGAACAACTACCTCAAAGTTTGTCTTTGGGGATTATGGATGGGCCGGGAGCAGAGAACAGAGACACTGCTTGGAGGAGTGAGAGTGGGAGTAGCCTAGGATGAGCCACAGAGGTATTGACTGTGGGAGCCAGGAACCAACTCAGGTACAGAGGCATTGGATATGGGACTGACAGGCTGTGGAACTGACAGTCTGGGCTTTATCAGCAGGTATGGAGGATGAGTTCCAGTGCAGGAGAGTTGCAGACATAGATCTGCTAGGTTCCTCTGGTCTGGAGGACCTCAGACTCCATACCTTCATTTCAGCTTCCCAGAAGCTGAACTATTTCCAGAACAAACACAGTAACAGCCCACTTCCTCCCCATGCTCATATATGGTCAGCAGAGTTCCCTCAGCTGTGAATAGGGAGAGTAATTACCTTTTCCCAGGGCATAACCCACATTGTTAAAGTATAAAAGTATCCAGTAGCTTCACCCACACCCTCCAGGCCAAAGGAAATGCCCTTAAATCAAGGTCACAGACACTCCAGAGAAAACAGTCAGTAACCCCCACTGGTCAGCCCACTTGGAGTTATTAAACTCATTGAGTAAAGTCTCTAGGGATTACAAAATCAGCCACACCTACAACACAAGATCTTAGGAAAATGAAGAAAATCCAGAGGAAAGGAGAGGTCCATAAATAAAAAATTCTAGAAGCTAAAGACCCTACCTCAGAGAGATCTAGAACCTCTGAGGAGAATATGATTTGATTTCCAACACAGAAATATTTCCTTGAAGGAAGAAATCAGAAAGGAGTTTAAAAATCAATTGGAAAATTTGGGAAACAACACAAGAGAATATTAACACCTTTCAACAAGAAAACAAATACTTGGAAAATACAACTGGACAAATCCAGAAATAAAATAATTCTCTCAAAACCAAAATTTGGAAAATGGAAAACTCCTTCAAAAATAGAAGGGACTGGGGGCAGCTAGATGGTACAGTGGATAGAGCACAGGCCCTCGTGTCAGGGGTACCTGAGTTCAAATATGGCCTCAGAAACTTAATAATTACCTAGCTGTTTGACCTTGTGCAAGCCACTTAACCCCCACTGCCTTGCAAAAACCTAAAAAGAAAAATAGAAAGGACCGATTGGAAAAGGATTTTTAAAAGACAAATGAAGAATATGAATATTCTTCTATTAAAAAAGAATGGAATATGTGGAAACTAATGACTTCATAAGACAGCAAGAATCTATGAAACAGAACCAAAAAAAATTGAAAGAAAAAGACGTAAATTTAAAATACCTCATCGGCAAAACTATTGACCTAGAGAATGGAAAAAGTAGGATCAACTTAAGAATTATTGACCTGACATCATGGAAGCAGAGGGCAAAATAGTTATTGAAATAATCCATTGATCCCCTCTGAAAAGGGATCCCAAAATGAAAATGTCATGTAGCCAAATTTCAGAACTATCAGATAAAAGAGAAAATCCTGCAAGCAGCCAGAATGAACCCATTTATATACCCATGAGCCACGGTAAGGATGACATAGAACTTGGCTGCATCAACTTTAAGGGATCAAAGGGCTTAGAGTACAATATTCCAAAGAGCAAAGGATGTTGGAATGGAGTCAAAAGTACACTATTCAACAAAACTGATCCATTGCTTCCAGGGGAAAAGATGGTCATTTAATGAAAAAGCAGACATCCACCTTTTCCTGATAAAAAGACCAGAACTAAATAGAAAATTTGAACTTCAAACAGGAGACTAAAGACACATGAAAAGGTAAAAAAAGAAGGTTAAATAAAAAGAAATGCTATTCATGAAGATAAAACTAGCCATATCCCCACATGGGAGAAAGATTCTCATATTTCTTGAGATTTGTGACTATTACAGATAATATACTTAACCAGAAGTAGATAATCATGACTTAACTCTACCTCTGACAGAATGATTTATAAATAATATCTCCTTAAAATGGGGAACAATAAAGAGACAGGAGAAAGGAAGAGATTGAATGAAGTAAATCACATTACATAAAGAGGTAGAAAGCCCCTATTGCAATAGAGGGGAAGAAGGGATGAAATGAAAAACACCTGAAACTTATTCTCATCAGATTTTGCTTAAAATCAACATACACACACAAACACACACACACACACACACACAGTTAAGCTGAGAAACTTATCTTACCTTTCAAGTATTTAAAGGGGAAAGAAGGTGGGGGGAGGAAAAGAGGAACTAACAGAAGGGAGGTAAGGAAGAAGGGGCAAAGGGAAAGAGGAAAGAAAGGGGAGGGGTTTGTATATAAGGGGGAAAACTGTTGCTTTTGATGGTATTCAGAAAAATACTGGAGAAAATGGATAAAATGCAAAAAGGGGAAAAATAAAAATGGAAGATAGCATAGAGGGCATAAGGAGTTTGTAATTACAGCTTTGAATATGAATGAGACGAACTGTCCTACAGAACATAAGTGAATAACAGAATGGATTATAAACAAGAATCCTACAATATGTTGCTTACAAGAAACTCATTTGAAGTTGAGAGTTACATAAAGGTTGGAGCAGGATATATTTTGCTTCAGGTGAAATGAAAAAAGCAGGGGTTAGCAATGCTTATCTTAGACAAAGCAACTGCAAAAATAGATTTTGTTAAAAGAGATAAGGAATGAAACTATATCCTCCTAAAAGGTACCATAGACAATAAAGCAATTTCAATATTAAATATATATATATATATATATATATATATATGTATATATATATATATATATATATATGTATATCTGTGTGTGTGTGTGTGTGTGTGTGTGTGTGTACCAAGTGGTTTGGCATCCAAATTCTTGGAGGAGAAGTTGAATGAATTCCAGGAAGACATGAATAGTAAAATGCTAATGGTGGGAGACCTCAACCTGATGCTCTCATATTTAGAAAATCTAACCATAAAATAAACAAGAAGGAAGTTAAGGAGGTAAATAGATTGTTAGAAATCTAGGTACGTTAGATCTTTAGAGAAAATTGAATGGGGATAGAAAGGAATATACTCATCTTTCTTTTTTTAAGTCAAATTAACCAAAGGTTAACCAATTGTATTGTTTTTTCCTTAAAACCAACTTTATTAATAAAACTGAAAGCAAGAAAATTATTGAATAAATTTATTAATTTATTCTTTAATTTTTAGAATTTGAAATTTGCTACTTAATTGCAGGTTTTTTTATTTGTTCTTTCTATGATTTGCTTAGTTCCATGCTTAATTCACTTATTTCCTCTTTTTCTATTTTTTATATGTAAGCAGTTAAAGACATAATATATCTCCTGATAACTACCTTGGCTGTATACAAAAGTTTTGGTATGTTTTCTTTTCATTTTGTTTTGTTTTGTATATTTTCAATTTTTAGTTAGGCAATGGGGCTAATTGACTTGCACAAAGTTACACAGGTGGGCAATTCTTATGTGTCTGTGCTTAGATTTTAACTTAGGGCCTCCTGACTCCAGGGCCAGTGCTCTATCTACTGCACCATCTAGCTGCCACAAGTTTTGGTATGTTGTCTCATTATTGTCCTTACTAGAATGAGTCATTAATTCTATCTGTAATTTAATGTTTAATCCACCCTTACTTTAAAATGAGGTTAACTTGTTTCCAATTAATTTTAGGACTCTCTCTCCATGACCCATTATTGCACATTATTTTTATTGCATTATATCTACAGAAGACATTTTTCACCATTTCTGCTTTTCTGCATTCGATTGTAAGGTTTTTATCCCTAGAACATCATCAATTGTGGGGTAAATGTTATGTATTGCAGAATAAAATGCATATTCCTGTCTATTCGCATTCAGTTTTCTCCAAATGTCTACCATGTCTAGGTTTTCTAGCATTCTATATTCCTCCTTAAATTCCTTCTTGTTATTTCAGATTTAGAATTATCTGAAACTGAGAGAGGGAAGTTGAGGTCTCCCAACAATAGAAATTTGCTGTCTATGTCTCCCTGTAACTCATTCAGCTTCTCTTAGAATTTGGATGCTTTACCTCTTGATGAATGCATATTTAGTATTGAAAGTGCTTCATTGTCAATTTAAGAGGATATAATTTCCTTCTTTATCTCTTTTAATGAGAACTCTTTTAGCAGCTGCTTTGTATGAGATAAGGATTGCTGCCCTGTATTCACCTTGACTGAAGTAAAATATATTCTGCTCCTATCTTTTACCTTTACTTTCTTTGGATCTTTCTACTTAAAATGAATTTTTTTTTAAGCAGCATATTGTAGGATTCTGGATTTTAATCCACTCTGCTATTTTCTAATGTTTTATGGGAGAGTTCATCCCATTGACAATCAAAATCATAATTAGTAACTTTTTATTGTCATACATGTTATCTTTTTTCTATTTTTATTTTCCCCTTTTTTCACTTTATCCATATTCCCTGAATATCACCTCCTTCTGTGTGTTTGCCCCTCTTATTTACACCCACTCCCTAATCTTTCCTCCATCCCTATTTGCTTTCTTCCTTCCCTTCATTCTGTTAGTTGCTCTTTTCCTCCCCCGCCCTTTCCTCTTTTAATATTTAAAAGGTAGGATAATTTTCTTAACTTCATTGAGTGTGTGTATGTTGATCCTTCTTTCAGTCAAATCTGATGAAAGTAAGATTCAAGCAGTTCTCACATCCTCTTTTCTTCCCCCATATTGCAAAAGTCCTTTATACATCTTCATGTAATGTGATTTACTCAAATAAATCTCCTCTATTTTCTGTCTCATTACTGTCTTGCATTTTTAAATCTTTATTTTTGAATCATTCTATCAGCCACGGACAAATGAGTGTCCATTACTTCTGGCTAACTATATTCTCTCTAATAGAATTTTTTAATTCTCAGGAGCTATGACAATCTTTCTCCCAGGTGAGGTTGTAGCCAATTTCTTCCTATTGGGTAGCATTTTTTTTCCTTTTCTCTTTTTAACCTTTTCATGTGTGTCTTTAATCTCCTGTTTGAAGTTGATATTTTCTATTTAGCTCTGGTCTTTTCATCAGGAAAAGTATGAAGTCCCCTGTTGTGTTAAAGGTCCATCTTTTCTCCTTGAAAAGAAGGCTCAGTTTTCCAAAACTGTGAATTCTTGTCTGCATTCCAAACTCCCTTGCTCTTCGGAATTTCTCATTCCAGGCCCTTCAGTTCTTTAATGTTGATGTAACCAGGTCCTGTGTAATACTTACTGTGATTCCTTCATATTTGAATTGTTTCTTTGTGGGATTTTATCTTTTATCTTATAATTCTGGAATTTGGCCACAATATTCCTTGGTGTTTTCATTTTGGGATCCTTTTCAGGAGGGGATCAATGTTTTCTTTCAAAAACTATTTTGCCCTATGGTTCCATTATATCATGGCCATTTTTCTTGAATGGATTCTGAAATATTGACTGGCTTCAGGAAGTCCTATGATTCTTATGTTGTGTCTCCTGGATCTATTTTCTAGGTCATTAATTTTGCAGATGAGGTATTTTATGTTTTCTTGTATTGTTTTCTATTTTTTTGTTTTTTGTTAAACAGAGTCTTGTTGTCTCATGAAGTCATTAGTTTCCACAGATTCCATTTTTTCTTTAGATTTACCTTTTGCAACTCCTTTTCCAATTGGTAAATTCTATTTTTGAAGTTTTCCATTTGCCCAATTCTGGTTTTGGGAGAATTATTTTCTTTTTGCACTTGTGCAATAGTATTTTCCAAGGATTTGTTTTCTTGTTGCAATGTATTAATTTTCTCTGGCAAGGTGTTAATTTTTTCTTGGATTTCTTTTCTCATTTTTCAAATTGATTTTTGAAGGCCTTTCTGATCTCTTCTAAGAAGTCATTCTAGGCTGTAGATCAATTCATATAATTCTCAGGAGTTCTAGCTCTTTTTGTGTTAGTGTCTTTTTCTTTGAGGTAGTTTTCAATGGACCCCCACCCCTTTGGCTGGCCTTTCTCTATTTTCCTAGGATCTTGTGTTGGCTGGGGAGGGGTTCACAGACTTTTAATGTTGCAAGACCTAGAGGCTTTGCTCATGGGGCTTAGTCATTCCAAGTGAGCCAGCCAGTAGGGCTTGCTAGAGGCTTTCTCTGGACTGTCTGTTATCTTGATTTCTTGTCTATTCCCTAGTCCTGGGGGTGGGGGGAAAACAGCAGGGTCTGAAATTTCCTTCTAAAATGTATGCTAGGCCCTTGGGCTATATAGTTAATCTCATTATTCATTCAGTATTGAGAGAGAGAGATCTACTTTCCACACTTGAGCCTGGGGGGAGGGTGGGGGATCCTTACTCTGTTTGTTCCAGGAAGAATACCTTTCTCCCACAGGGCATGACACTAAACTAGAAAATAATGGCCTTGTAGCCCTAGTTTTCCAGGACAGAAGAACTGCCTAGATGAATGTCTAGCTGCTCTGCTGGAGTTTTCCTGCCAGCTCACAAAGCCAAAGCTTCTGTGGCTGTTGTCAGTTTTGACACAGGTCTCACCCTGCTTCCCCTGCTCTAGCTTTCTTCTCTCTGCTCCCAGATTACCCACATTCCCTTGAGACAGACCTTGCTGGTAGATGTTCTCCTTTTCTCTTTCTGGATTTTGTGAATCTAAATTCAGTTAAGAGACTTCATATTAGTTCTAAGGGAAAGTCAGGAGACCTTAGGACAGTGCCTGACTTCTCTCCATCCTCTTGACCATGACTCCATGAATTCTAATTCAAAAAAATTGTCTCATGTTTTATATTATTTTGCTATCTCTTACATTTTATTTTTTCCTCAATGATATGATTTTTCTCTCAACAAATTCAGTTTTGGTCAATGTATAGGATGGAAACAATGTTAAGATTATCAGACTGCCTTGTAAAATTTAAAACACTAAAAAATTAGAGATAGAAACTACTTTTGTATATAATTAGAACATAAAATATTTAAATTAAAAATATACATGGACATATGGATGAAAATAAATAACATATTGAAAATGACATTATATCAGTACCCTCCGGTGTGTGAACTTTCATATCTCATCTGAGGAACAATTCAGATAAACGTACAGAGAATCCATCACTACAGGCCTGGGCTGTGTTGGGGCACCGAGGAAGAAATTCTGTCAGAGTGACTTAAGTGCAAGGGCTTTGCAGGGTCTTGTGTCTTGGGATATTGAATATTGTGCTCTGAAGTCTTTTTTCAGTATTGACAACAACCTATGCTTTTACCAGATTTTAATCTTAAAGCCAATCCAAAATAAATTGTAAAAGAAACTTTGGCAAGCTCCCCCCCACCCCATACTCTCTTGGAAAGAGTACCCAGTTGAACTTCCTACAGTCCACTCCCTACAAATAAACCTACGTATACCATCAACCCATTTGAGTTCTCACTCCCCCAAGATGAGAATCACACCATTCTGACTTCATGACCATGAACCTTTGCAGGATTCCAGGTTTCCTAAGCCCATCTCTTGGATTTGGATGCATGGGAAGGTATATAGAGATGCAAAGGATTTTAGAACCTGAAATAGTAGGTTGGGGAAAGGACATTTTAGAAAA
Organism: Macrotis lagotis; assembly: GCF_037893015.1. NCBI lineage: Eukaryota > Metazoa > Chordata > Mammalia > Peramelemorphia > Peramelidae > Macrotis > Macrotis lagotis. The sequence goes on along the minus strand of NC_133658.1, from coordinate 210,293,943 downwards.
AGCCTATACTTCAATTTTTAGAAATGGGAAACTGAGAGTTAAACTGACTTCCTGATATCACCAAAATAGCATGTAGCAGACAGATTGAAGATTAGTGTTCTCCACCAGATCTGCTATTTGAAGGCATAGGTCTAGTCCCAATCTTCCAGGTACCTTGACCCCTTTCATGTAACTTGCTCAATTATCCTAGTATAATAGGCAACTGAGCTGATCCATCTTGTTCACTTCTACACACACCAATAGTCATAGAATAATAAAAAAACTACAGGACTTAATTTATGTCTAGGGGAAAAATGAATGATGGAAAAATAATAATACCAGGCAACAAATATATATATATATATATTTATATATAAAAATATATATATGAATATATATAATTTCTTACAAATTTTTCTTTCAGCTGTATTCATTTTAATTTTCTAAATAAACATGATTAAAAGATAACTGACAGTGAAGTAGACTCCAGCACTTGGACCTCTTGTTAGGTAAAGCTCTGACTGTACAGTTGACCTTAAATACCTGTTATGTGATGCTGGTAAATTCACTTAATCTGTTTGGCTCAGTTTATGCAATTTCAAAATGATACAATAGCAAAAATTATCCCATATGCTTATTGTGGGTATCAGATGAGATAATATTTGTTTAAAAAAACACATAGCATTAAGTTGGCAGTTAGTAGTCCTATTCTCTTTTACCTTCTTACCTTTGATATTGAGTTCTCTGAAAGGAAATTGCTATGTAAAGGTGGCACACCTGAACTTCAAATCATTATGTACATTAGCTAAAATCACCAGTTTCTCTAAAAATACAAGAATTATGATCTTAAGTAAAAAAACTTTTGATTCTAATCTTACAACTATTTTATTCTTAAATGATTACAAATTACATTATGATATGGAGCGTTTACATTCTACAAACTCAGATAAGTAGCTTCCTTCTTTGATCTCAAGAGGACATTTTCATATTTCTACTTGTAGATTTTAAGCTGCTGTCATTATGACATGAAGTTAGGAAATACTGAACATAACATGGAATGCTTCTAAAAATCATCTGATTTGTCATCTGTCCTATTAAAATATGAAGATGATGATGCTTAAGGAAGCCTAGAAGTCTGTTCCCCTAGCAAAAATAATATTTGATTAATCGTTTAGACATTTAAAATCCCTTTCTTTTGAAATGTAGTCTTACCTTCATGAAAAGAAAATGCTTTTTAAAGGTTCTGGATCTGAATTTCTTTTCCTGTCACAAATCTAATTTATACTTAGGTTTGATGCAGCCATTTTTGTCCAATTTTAATAATACTAGATAAACTTTTGATTGTGCCTAAATGATTGCAAAATACTTTTCATGTAATATCTTATTTTATCTTTTGAATTATCCTGCAAGGAAGTTACTATAAGAATTATTATTTTCATTTAATCAAACTGGCAACAGATACTCAGAGTGATTAAGTGATTTTACTAGAGTTAAATAGTTAGTAATTGTCTAAGATAGCATTCAGTCACTTAATGCTGATACCCTTGAAATAACAAAGTAGAGGAATTCCTCCCAATTAGGAGGATCTTGAAGATGGTTGAAATGAACATAATAGATTTTGAAATTCATGGTCATTGTCCATAATCATGGGGTATACCAATTTTTCTTTATCTAAGTTGGTAAAAATGAAGTTTTAAAAAATTAACAGTATCTACTCTGTGGAAGGCAATGAGCACTCAAAGACAAAGTAAAAAATAATATCTGCCTTAAAAAAAGCTTTTCATTCCTCTAATAAAGAAATCATTTTCAAGGAAGAAGAGGTTAAACTACACTAATAGTGCTGAACCAATGACATTAAACTCTCAAAATAAATGTGAGTTTGATTAGCCAAGTACTGGATTTTCAGTGTAGTCATTTTGTTCATGGTTCTCTTCTGCCATTGATGTGCACAGTTATGAACAGATGCGTGGAGGAATAAATGGATGAAAAAGCATTTTTATGTGATTATTGTATATCAAGCATTGAATTAAAGTTACAATAAATGAATAAGAAAACAAACAAATTAAAAAAGTAAATGAATATAGAGACAAAGAAATATACATTTTTATTAAACACAAATATGTGGTTCCAGGAACCTTGTTAGGTACTTCAGATATAAAGACAAAATTGAAATATACCTTAACCTCAAGCAATTTTCATTCATTCTATTCATATAAAGGTTCAACCTTACACATATAAGCATAGATAAAATACATGTAAAACACATTTAAAGCAATTGAGAAGGAGGAATTAGCAATTTGGAAAGCAAAAATTATTTCATATAAGTGAAGTCTTTTGAGTTGAATTTTGAAGGAAATTAGAGGTCCTAAGAAGTGGAGGTGAGAATTACATGCTAGCTATCATGGGCATTTCTAAGGCAAGACAGATGAGAAATGTAATATTATGTAATAATATGTAATAAAATAATAAAATCATTTGGTTTATTTCAGTAGAACATAATGTACTAGAGTAGAGGAACTTTTCCCCTTTTTTTTAAATAACCAGTGTTTGTAACAGTTCATAGTAAGTATTTAATGATGATAATTATTTTCCTAGGGAGGTGACTGAATGCACATGAATTGAATTTGAATGAGGGGGGAGGGTGTTGTGCTGTCACCAGCCTCACTTTCTCCTTCAGAACCATCTGACAGAGTGTCCATATGTAAATCAGGATGACTGGACATAACCCTGACTACAAGGCAATCAGGATTAAGTGACTTGTATAAACTCACACACCTAATAAATGTCTAAGGTTAAATTTGAATTCACTCCTTCTAATGTCAGTAACTGTACTCTATCCATTATATGATCTAACTACCTCTATTAATAAATGTTTGTTGACTATCTGACTCATTTATCTATTAACAAGAGAAGAAGAAGAATGCACAATATTCTTCAAAAGGCAGATGGAACTCAAGTTGTGAGGGGATTTATATAAGCAAAAAGTGGAATTTCATATTCATTTCCTAAAGCAATAGAGAAGTACTGAAATTTATCAAGCAGAGAGTGGCATGTATTTTAGGAATATCACATTAGTAAGGACATATAGAGGTGACCTGAATAGACAAGTGGAGTGACAAAACCCACAAAAGAATAGAGAGGGAACATCTTCCAGCAAGGTCTGTGCACTGTGATGGCAAGACAAGGTTGGAGTTAGCCTGATATGTTCTACTTTGGGAGGGATCTTCAGCAGGGATTTTCAGATTGGACTCAGATTGATTGTATAGCAAGTGGGCTGGGAGAACTCCAGTGTGGGTACCTAGGATGCCCATTCCATCAGCAAGGCTGGTCTGAACAACATGACCCAAATAACCAGCCCCTTGTATTCCTTATTGGGAAGACCCCACCTTTCCCAACAGATCCTTTTCCTAGCAGATTATCCAGAGAAAAAACCTCTAATGTCTATACCTGTCCATCCACTGAACAATCCCCTGGAAATAATATCAATGGTCTCAGGCCAAAAGAAAGCCTCTAGTATTCTCAACACCTATGGTCCAAGAGCAAGTCTTTCACCCAATGCAAGAACTTTGGAAGAGAACCCAGTAACAAAATCTAAAATGAATAAGAAAGGTCAGAGAAAAGCAGGGTCTATTAAAAATTACCTTGGAGATAAGGACAGGAAAAACATTAGCTCAGAAAAGGAGGGCAGAATGGATACTATATGCAAAGCTACAGATAAGAATATTAATTGTTCTCCAGTCCAGAAAGACCTTTTGGAAGAGCTCAGAAAGGATTTTAAAAATCAAATGGAAAACTTGGATAATAAAATGCAACGGAAAATTAGTATCTTGAAACAAAAAAAAATGACAGAAGAAATAAAATTCTTAAAAATACAATTAAGAAAATGCAAAAAGAAAATAATTCCTTCAAAAATACAGTTCGGTAAATGGGGAAAGATAACAGCTTTAGAAATAGAGAAAGGAAATGGATAAACTGAAGTAGATATTTCCTTGATGAATAGGTTGGGATAAGTATAAGCTAATGACTTCATGAAATATTAACAATCAATTAAACAAAATAAAAAAAAGAAAAAAGATATACCTGTAATATACCTCACTGGCAAAACTACTAACCTGGAAAACGGATCCAGGACGGATGATTTAATTATTGGACTACCTGAAAGATATGATCAAAATAAGAGCCTGGATAGAATTTTTCAGGAAATAGTTAAGAACTCCCATGATAAAATGAAACCAGAGGACAAAATAATCTTTGGTAGAATCCATTGCTCACCTATTGAAAGGGATTTCAAGATGAAAACTCCAGGAAATATTAAAATCAAACTCCATAATTATTAAATCATGAATATCATGCTAGTAGAGAAAAAAAGCAATTCAAACATCAAGAAGACACAGTCAGGATTACATAAGACCTTGCTGTATCAATGTTAGGAAGGCGTGGAATAAGATATTCCAGAGGACAAGGGAATTTGAATTGCAACTTAGAATGAACTACTCAGCAAAACTGGAACATATTCTTCCAGGATAAAAGATAGATTTTAATGAAATAGTTGACTTCCAAACTTTCCTCATGACAAGACCAGAGCTTAGTAAAAATATGATTCTCAAACAGGAGTCTCAAGAGATATATGAAAAGATTAATAGAAGTAAAGAAAGACTGTTATTCAGTAAGATTGAACTGGTTACATTCCAACCTGTGAGGAAGATTCTCACAACTCTTGAGTATTGAAACTCTTTTAGAGGGATTATATTTAGGGTGAAGATTTGGACATAATTTTGATGGAATTATTTTAAAAAATAATTCATTAAAAAGATTGGATTGTGATGAGACAGGAGGAAGCAGAAGGCAGAATGTGGTAAATTATATTAAGAATGGCAAAGGACTTATTCCAATAGTGTGAAAGAATGGAAAATATGAGAAATACCTGAATCTTAAACTCACCAGATTTGACTCAAAGAGGGAATAATACATACGCTCAACTGGGCATAGAAACTTATCTTACCCTTAAAGTACTAGTAGGGGAAAAGAAGGAGAAGGAGAAGAGGAGCTAATAGCAGGGAGAGAAGGAAGAAGGGGAGGTAGTAAAAAGGCGAAGAAAAGGGAGGGGAACAGAGAAGGGGGAAATATTAAGGAAGGTGGTATTCAGAAGTAACACAATGGTGACAAGGTCTAGGGTGAAAAGAGGAGGGGAAAAGTACAAATGGAGGGGTGATAGTATGTCTTATAAAGTTAGTAATTATAACTGTGAATGTGAATGAGATGAATTGTTTCATAAAATAGAAGCAGAATACTACAACATATTGTTTAAGAGAAACACATTTGAAGCAGAAAGACATACACAGATTAGAGATAAAAGGTTGAAGCAGAATAAACTATGCTTCAGCTGAAGTGAAAAAATTTAGTGTTAGCAATCCTTACCTCCAACAAATCAATTTCAAAAAAAAATCTCATTAAAAGAGATAATGATGTAAACTACATCCTCCTAAAAGGAGGAGACAATTAAGAAATTTCAACATTAGACATGCATGCACCAAGGAGTAAAACATCCAAATTCTTTGAGGAGAGTTATAGAGACAAACTTTATTGGTGGGGAACCTCTCTGTCCCTCTCTGTCTCTCTCTGTCTCTCTCTGTCTCTCTCTGTCTCTCTCTGTCTCTCTCTCTTTCTCTCTCTCTCTCTCTCTCTGTCTCTCTCTCTCTGTCTCTCTCTGTCTCTCTCTCTTTCTCTCTCTCTCTCTCTCTCTGTCTCTCTCTCTCTCTCTCTCTCTCTCTCTCTCTCTCTCCCTCTCAGAATTAGAGAATCTAACTATAAAATAAACAAGAAGAAAGTTACGAAGGTGAATCGATTGCTAGAAACTAAATATGACATACATCTGGAGAAAATTGAATGGAGATAGAAAGGAATATGCCTTTTTTTCTGTAGGACATGGAATAGAAACAAAAATTGATCATGTGCTATTGGAATAAAAACCTCATAATCAAATGAAGAGAGGCAAAACTATTAAATGCATCTTTCCAGCTCATGATGCAATAAAAATCATATGCAATAAATGGCCATGGAGAGATATACCCAAAATTAGTTGGAAACTACATAACCATTTTAAAGAAAGAGTGGATCATTCAGCAAATCATAGAAATAATAATTTTGTTCAAGACAATGACAATACAGAGACATCATACTAAAATTTGTGGGATAAACTCAAAGCATGTATTAGGGGAAATTTTATACATCTAAATACATTCATGAATAAACTAGAGAAAGATAAGATCATTGATCTGGTCATGCAAATAAAATATCTAGAGAAATAATAAATTAAAAATTCCCAATTTGATATCAAATTAGAATTTCTGAAAGTCAAAGGAGAAAATATTAAAATTGAAAATAAGAAAGCTAGTGAACTAATAAATAAAATTAAGAATTGGTTTTATATAAAAACAATAAAGTAGCCAAACTTTAATAGATTGGATTAAAAAAGAAAGATGGAAAAACAAATTATCATATCAAAAATGAAAAAAAATGAATTCACCACTAATGAGCAAATTAAAGTAATAATTCACAGCTACATTGACCGATATATTTACAAAAATATGAATAGGCAAGATTAAGAGAAGAGGAAATTCAGTACTTAAATAATTTCATTTTGAAAGAAGTTGAATTAAAAAAATAAATTAATTATCTAAGAACAAGTCTCCAGGGCAAGATTACTTTCACAAGTGAATTCAACCAAACATTCATGAAAAATTCTGTTTCTTTATATACTATTTGAAAAAAATAGGTGAAGAAGGAGTTCTGCCAAATCCCTTCCATTACACCTATATGATTATGATACAATATTTAGCAGAGTCAAAACCAACAAAGAAAATTAATAGTCTAATTTCCCTTATAAAAAGAATGCAAAAAATTTTCATAAAACATTAACAAAATGATCACACTAAGTTTAACACCAGGATAATACACCATGATCAAGTAGGATTTATACCAGAATGCAGTATTGGTTCAATATTAGGAAAACTATAAGCATAAATGACCATATAAATAAGAAATCTACATGAAATCATACGATTATTTCTTTAAATGATGAGAAAATTAGTCAAAATACAACGCCTATTCCTATTAAAAATTCTAGAATGCAAAGGAATAAATGGAGAACAAAAAGACAAGACTATCAAGGAAATTAATAAAAAATGAAAAGGCGAAAAGCAACAAAAATGTTTATACCCTTTGACTTAATAATTCTAATTCTAGGACTATATCAAGGTGAAATTATAAAAAAAGGGAAAAGTCCCACATATTCCAAAATATTCATAGCATCTCTTTTTGTAGTGGCAAAAAAATTGGAAATTGAGCAGATGCCTATCAGTTGGGGAATGGCTAATCAACTTATGGTACATGAATACTATGGAATACTATTGTTCTATAAGAAACCATAAATGGTCGGCCTTTAGAGAAGCATGGAATGACTGACAGGATTTCATGCTGAGTGAAGGGAGTAGAACCAAGAGAACAATGTACATGTCAATAACAATGTTGTGAGATGAACAATTTTGATGGAAGCAACGCCTCTCAGATGTCCAGAGAGCTAGGACAACTGTTTTAGACTGGCTAAAGACTATATTATCCCCCATCCAGAGGAAGAAAAATTAAACAAAACAAAACACCAAAATAGAAAAAACTAACCTTTCAGACTATGATGAATACTTAATAAAAATTACCTATGTTTCTCTTTCCCTTCATCCTAATTGCTTATAATATAAATTACTAATCTGTAAACATGTTTATCAAAATATGTTTGCATAATGCTAACCTGATTGTTCATCACTGAGGGGAGGGGGGTGGGAATGGAGGGTGGAAGGAAACTGTAACTTAAAAATATACATATGCATATGGATGAAAATAAATAAATTAATAAAAAAGAAGAAAAATGCAAAGGCAGGTGTTACCACATGTAAAATTATATCATAAAGCATCTGTCAAACCTTGCAAAATGATTGCTAAAAACTACCATTGCATGTAGTTGAAAAAAACAATAAATAAAATTGCAAAAGAAGTGGGGGAGAGGGGGCAAAGTAATTGACTAAATGAAAAAGAAAACGACTCCTAAGAACATTATATTGCCCAACTGGAAAAATGAAAAAAATACTCCTTTAAAAGTAAAATATTAAAGTGGAAAAGGAAAATAACTAATCAAAAAATGTAAAATTGATCCACTGGAAAAAAGAAACACAGAGGCTATCTAAAGAAAATAAAACTATAAAAATTAGAATTTGATGAATAAATATTGTCTCTATGAGACACTAAGACTCTATCAAACATATTGAAACATTGAAGCAAATGTAAAGTAACTTTTTGGAAAAACATGACTGAACAGAAAGTAGATTGAAAATAACTTACAAATCAATGATGTACCCAAAAGTCATAATTAAAAAAGGAGCCTAGACAATATCATGCAGGAAAATATCAAGGAAACCTGAATTTCCTAGAAAGATAAGATAAAATAGTCCTTGAAAGAATCTTTATAGTGCCACCAGAAAGAGTTCCCCCCAGTGAACTCCAATGAATATTATAGTCAAATTACAGAATTGTCAGCACAAAGAGAAAACACTACAAACAGCTGAAAATGAAACAATTTAAATAGCAGGGAGCCCCAGCCAGGATTGCACAGGATGTCTCAGTTTTAACATTAAGGATTTGGAGCAGCTGGAAATGATATTCTGGAGGCTAAAGGAACTTTAGAAGTAACTGCCCTCAAAATTCAAGTTATACTTTCAGAGAGTAAAGTTCAACTTTCAAAAAATAAAGGATTTTCAACCTTAACTGACCAAAAGAACAGAACTGAACAGAAACTTTGTTCTTCAAATACAAGATTCAAGACATGAGTAACAAGGTAAACAGAAAGAAAAAAAGATAGTAAATAAAACTTAACACTACATTGCTACACAGGAAGATAATATTTATAACTCTTCAGAATTGTATTCCTCTTTAGGACATTTGCTAGAAGCATACTTAGAGAGTTTAGATAAAACTTGATTATAATGTGATGATACTTTAGCTAATGAGGTTTGGAAAATGGCTGAACAAATTAGGGTCTATGAATATGATAGCATAGTATTGTTCTGTAAAAAAATCATAGCAACTGGACCTTATAAAGGTTTAGAAAAACTCATATGAACTAAGGTTGAGTGAAGTGAGCTAAACCAGGAGAACCTTGTACATATTAACAGCAACACTGTGATGTAATCATTGATGAATATAGTTCCTCTCATTAAGTTCAGTGATCAAGGACAATTCTAAAAAACCTATTTTGCAAAATGCCATTTCAGTCCTAGAGAAGAAAAAATCTATGGAGTCTGAATGCAGAGAAAAGCATGCTATATTCACTATTTAAATATTTTTATATTACCTTCTCCCTCATATTTTCCTTAATTCTACTTCTTTTCACAACATGACTAATATTGATATATGTTAAACATGATTGTACATATACAATCTATATCAAATTGCACACTGCCATGGGGAGGGGAAAGGGAAGTAAGGCTCGTAAAAAATGTGCGACTAAAAAGCTTGCAAAAGGATGAATGTAGAAAACCACCCTTGAACAATTAAGTGAAAAAAAGAATGAATATTGAAAACTTCATATGCACGTAATTGAAAAAATATAAAAAATGTAACATAGACAATGATTAACTGCAAATGACATTTTTGTTCAGCAGTATTATGATTCATGACAATTCTGGAGGACTTCTGATGAAAATGCTTTAGAAAGAGCACTAATGAAATCTAAAAGCAAATTGAAGCAATTTTGCATTTTTTTTTCATTTTTATATGCATTATTTTGCAATATGATTAATAAGTTGATGTTTTGCAAGAACTCACATCCATAATTGAAATTAAATTGCTAGTCTTGTCAAATCAGGGAGTAAAAGAAGGAATCTGGAAATAAAAACAAAAAATATATTGTTAGAATTTTGTATATTTAGCAAATATTTAAAGTAATAAAAAAGAGACAGATGGAAGATGAGAGAGTGAGAGGAGAGAGAGAAAGAGAGAGAGAGAGAGTTATAAAGAAATGGGGTCACAGATCAGAGATACAGAGACACAGAGACACAGACACAGAGAGAAAGAGAGATTTTCTAAGTATTAACTATTATCCCATTAAGAGGATATGAAGACACAAGATCACTTTCACCCTTCCCTGGGCAGGGAGGAGAAGGAACAATAATTTAAAATTGCTACCACATTTAGGAAAGCAGAGCAGTTAGTTGGGGCCAGGAAGAATGAGGGGAATTTATTCATTTTCCCAATCTTAGGCAGGTTTAAAGACAACAGATAAACATAGTTCAGAAAGGCAGCAAACATTTGTTAAGGTCTTAACCTTATTCCAACTACTGTGCTAAGCACTGCAGATACAAATTCAGGAAGAAATAAAAATTTGCCCTGCCCTCAGTGAGCTTACATTCAATCTAGAGTAAAAATATGGAAGGAAAATGAAAAGGCCAAGAGGTACTCCTACCAGAACCTAGTATAAAAATCAAGAAAGTCATAGGCAAAGCCCGGAGGAGAACATGAATATAGTTTTTGCCTTGGCTATTGTACTGTAATAATAGATTACTCTGTATTAAAAGGAAGAAGACTAAGCCAACTTAAATCTTTCATGACTGAGCAATTTGGTTCATGTGGTCTAGTGTTTTGGGGTGATTTTCCTCTCTGTGTCTATCTTTGTAGTTCCATCTTTTTTGTTGTTGTTTTTAATTTTTTGTTTAAGGAACTCTTGAAAACTAGAATAAATTGTATTCTGCTTTAAAATTGGATCACAGAGAATGACAAAGAATTATTCATGGCTGCAACCTGGACAAAACTTTCTGAGCCCTTCCATATCCTATCATCACAAAATACTAGGAGTGTTGAGTTATTGTAACCCCAAATAATAGTAAAGAAATATTAATAACTTCATTCTTTCAATGTTATATTTATATAATCTATTGTGAGACCACCTAAGTGACAAAATAGGTAGAGTGCTGGGCCCTGTATATCACTATTTGTTCATTTGTGGACAAGAACAATGACGTCTCAGGGATATTTTGAAATTAAATGCAACATTATTTGTAGAGCATTTAGAATAACTGACAAACTATAAGTGATTATTAAATGTTCTTTTTTCATTCTTTATATTCAATAGAATTATGACAGAAACAATTCCAGAATGACTCTATTCTACTATAAGTCATCATTTATTGTGAAATGAAACATCATAGTTTGAGTGATAGTTTTTGGAACTGAATGAAATTTTGGGGATAGGTCATTTTCTGTGGGATAACTGAATATAACATTGGAACAATATGAGCAAGAGATAAGAATTGCATACACAACATTTTAACAACATATGTTTTTCATTTTTGTTCCTATTTCACTATGTTTTGAGAGTTTTTCATTGCTTATAATTGGAAAGTTATCAAAATTCATTATGTTGACATTTGGTAAGAATAATGTTATGAATCAGTGTTATGTACAAGTGCTTGTAAGAAATAGATTTTTGTGGTAATTCTAGATCCAGTGATAATTATTTGTTGAATTTTCAAATATTTTATAGTTTCTATTCATAATTCAGTATTTTCTATTAGTTTACAAAGGACTGATAAACCTATTCTAAGTATTTTATGCATTGTTTTTGTCACCTACAATATATTCTAGAATTTATTATTTCCCTAGAAATAAATGCATTGTTCAATGAGTTCAGTTTCCTTAAGTTATATTTTACAGGTATATAATAAAGATGACCTTCCTATGATTTTTGACCCTGAAGTTACATTACCTTAAATTGCTATCATAAGACTTCTACTTCAGTAAATAAATGCATGACTATTTATTTGACACTGTGCAGATGCTGCTTAAACAATTCTTATTGATATTAGATATTTTATAATATCCACATTGAGATAAATCCATATTGACTATATTTGCTTATTCCAGTAGTGTACTTTTTAAAACTAGTATAATTTCTTGAGAAGGTGAGGTTTATTCATTCCAGAAGTATCTTTAAATTTTAAAAATATATTTCTCTGTTCTCTTTTTTCCCACTTTGACAAGGAATTATTAAAGTTCTCTATTTATAGTTTGATTGTCATGATAGGACATATATAGCATTAAGAATATTGGATTTATTTGCTTCTCTTCGAAAATTTTTGTCATATATTGTATTGATCTAAAAGTGATTTTTTAAAGATTTAAATTCCCTAAATTTTTAAATGTGTTTTTTCCATTAAATTTAATTTTAGTATACCAACATGTCTCTTGAAAGCCATAGTTTTATCCTTGATGACTTTATGCTTTTTGTGTCATTTCCTGGTGTGATTTGCCATTTTTTTCTACAGTGAATTTTACAGATGAGGAACACAGGCAAACAGAGTTAAGTGATGTATTCTGGATAGCACAACCAATAAATATCTGAGACCAGATTTGAACTCCAGAAGATGTGTCCTCCTGATTGCAAACATAATTTTTTTTCCACTGTGCCAAGTAGATGCACAGATGCTATATTCATTTAGCAAAGATGATAATGGCTATAGGGATGGATGGATCCATAATGAGTTCATACTAACATTATAATTGTAGTAGGTAGAGTGGTGATAAAAATCATTAATTTTTACTTTATGTAGCATGTTCACGTTCATTTATACTTATAATAATGTGGATTTTCAAGCAGATATGATACTATCTCCATTTTAAAAATATGGAAGTAAAAATAATATAACTTCCTTGCATCCAAACTCTGAAACAAGTTCTAATCAAAATATTATTGGGTTGATGATGGTGGTGGCAGTGTTAATGGTAGAATTTCTATTGAAACTTTCTTTCAACAATATGCTTAATATGATTAGATTCTCAAAATTATTTTGTGGAGTAATCATTATTATTATACCCTGCTGAAGATTCCTTGACTGAGTGTCTCAATGTCATATAACTAGTAAACATTTGGAGAAATTTTTGTTTTTAGATTGTCCTGATTTGCACATTCATGAAGGAAAGGAGGTTAAAAATTAAAAGCAATGGATCTTTTTAAATGGCATATAACTTAACAAGATAGGAGAAGGCATTGTGAAGAATGGTTAAAAGTTGACTCGTTTTTCTCCATTATCCCAAAAGTCAGGCATCAGAATGACCAATAAGAGATATAAAAATGTATCTAGATCTTCCTTGTTGAATCATTGGCTTCTTTCCAGTAATAAGAATCTCTCTGCCATATGTGTTTATCTGTGGTTAAGTGTAAAGAACATAAGCTGGTATATGTAGTCTCCTGATAACCAACTGCTCTAACACCAGGGTGAAAGCCAGAAAGTTAGGTTGCACCTATAGCAAACACCCTCCTAGGTTTATGCAGAACTCCCTCAGAAATTAGAGAGTTGGCAGCATGTTGTCCTAAAAGCAATTCATGTTCCAATATGGAATACTGCTTGGTTGGGCTGAAACTATGAAGATTCTTTGCCAAAACCCATGGGCCATCTGCACGGAACTCTCTGACCATTTGGGCTGGTCTGATTATAGAATTCTGAGTGTCATTGAATTGCACAAGCAACTTGAATTTGCATCATCACTCTTTTGAGCGAAAAGTATTTCATATCATATTGTCCTGAAGAATATTATATTATGAGAATTAAAATAATGAATTAAAATCAAATTTTGCCATAAGATGTTAAAAATATTTGTATGACTGCTTAAGACATATAACATATATGGTTCAGATGGTATTTTGCTACTCCCTATAATGTGACTCCATGTATTATCATGTTTTCATGGGACTAATTAGCTTCAAAATATATTGTAGATCTTTACTTTTCATTAACAGTGACAATAACAGAAGGCTTTTGAAGCACTGAAAAATAAATTAAAATGGGTTGACCTATATAATCATCCAGCATTCTGGACCACATATCATCTTTGTCAATCACATATCCTGTCTGTATATTATCCTTCCAATGACATGGTCAATATGCCAATGTCTGATGCAAGGGTGCATCCATGAAGAGTTATTGCATTTAGGTAAATGGAAGACAGTGATATTGATGACTTCATTAGATATACAAGTATTTATTAGTAAATGACCATTGCTGTTGCTGTTTCCACTTCATTTAGGACTTCCATGTTATGTATGATAGTCTGTGCCTGCTCTGATCTTAAAGTTTGTCAGAAAGAGCTTTCCAAGAAATTAAGTAGATTTCCACAATGATTATTCTAATTATAATTTGTACTTTATTTTTCCTGAAAGAAATATTATCAAATAAAAATGTTATACCACATGATAGTCATTTTAACCTATATATTTACTTTTCTTTATATTTATTTATATGGTTACTTCTTTAGCATAAGTGAGTTTCATAGTTCAGAGAATCAACATGAATTAAGCAACTCCAACTGTTTATGTACAAATATGAAGCTTAAACAAATATAAGATATGCTATATATCCCAGTTCCATACATTACTAAGTATTCTAAAGTTTTATTTTTAATTTATTCAAATCTTAGCCAATGTTAATCTCTGGGTGCTGAATTACTGACATTCTAAACCAAAAGCACCTTAACCAATCATTGTACTGAAGTAGTTGCTTAATCAACCCGCAATCTTAGGATTCAGTGAGAGTAGAGGACACTAGAAAGAACTTTGATCTTCAAATGAATAAATGTAGATCTGTTACAAATTTGCTATGTGCCTTTGGGAAACCAGATAATCATCAAACAAGGAATAAAAGGCAAAAATTAAACAATTCTTCCCTCCAAATAACTTTGAATTAAATTAATGGAGACAGAAGAAGTATTATAGGGAGTATATAAGAATAAGACATCACCCCATGACATCATTGGTCTGCTTCCAAAATGGGTAAACAACAGCAACAATACCAAAACCACAAGCTCATTGTATTAGTTTTTACTAACACCTTGGTAACCAAAAAAGGTTCTATTGTGCTTGAGCTTAGCCTTGAAAGAAAATTAGAATTCTAAGTGATTGAGATAAAGAAGTATATTTTAATCATGGGAACTAATCAGTGCAGAAGTATAGGCAGGAGAGATGAAGCATCAGCTATGAGGAATAATAAGAAGGTCAGTTTGGAGAGACTACAGAAAATGTGAAGGGGAATAATGTGTAACAATGACTGGAAAGGTAGTATGAGGGCAAGTTATGAAGGACTTTGAAATTCAAACAAAGAAATTTTTATTTTGTCTAAAAATAAATTGAGAATTTCTTAAGTTTCTTGAGATGAAGAACGGCAGGATAATATTAATGTTAAATTAGTAAAATCTATTTGATAGCCATGAGGAGAATAGATTGGCTAGGGGAGAGATTCAAGAAAGGAGGATCAATTAAAAGGTTATTGCAATGGTTCAATAAATAGGTTAATATGACCCAGAATTATAATAGTCAATATATAAGGGAAGAAAAGGAGACATTTGACATATTGTGGAAAAAGGGCAAAAGTAGCATCTGATTTTTTTTGTAGGGTGGAAGTGAGGGGTCAATTGGGTATTGATGGTATACACAGCTGTGACTAAGAGAATTATGGTAAAGAATGCTCTGAAGGATGGGTTTGATGAAAACAAAATGAGTTCTGTTTGGTACCTAACTTTTAGGTTATTTTTGGGAAATCTAGTTTGAAATGGCCCCAGTGATTTGAGAGTGGAACTGAGGAGAGAGAATAAATATTCAATAAATAGATTTGGGAGTTATCTGCATAGAAATGTTGAATCGTAACTGCTTTTCCAGATTTGCACTTTCATGAAAATTCTAACCTCTTCCATAGAATGTTTAGCAAACTCTCCACCACCACTCCCTTTATATTAAAAAATTATAAATTATGATATCAATTCAGTTCTATCATTGTCCCTTAATGTGGTGTTTATTCTATTCCCCTTTGCTGTAAGTTTTAAGATGACAGTATCCATTTCTAGCAGTCCTTTTTATTTTATTTCTCCTAATTGGATATGGGTTCCATGAGAGCAGAGAATATTTGCTTTTTAAAATTAATTCTCTTTATTCTTATCAAAATATTTAAGAATATACTTAATAGGTTTTGTGGCTGTTGTTTTTATTCTTTCATGATATGTGATAAGATTTCTCTCCTTTCACAATTCCTCATCCTCACTCTTCAGACTGGGATTCAAGATGACTTTCACAATCTTAAAAAAATCTCAATGGAGCAACCTCATTATTTTAATGTTGTGTTGAACAGTTGCTCTTTAAAAGGGGATGAATGATCTGCAACATTCAAATGATCCAGGGAACTGGAGAGCTAACAGGTTTTATTGTTTCCTGGTATGTAAATTATAAAGACTTAAGGCTCCTTAGACATTAAAGATATCCCATAACCTTGTGAGTCTTTTCATTTTCTTAATGGTTACTACTCCAAATATAGATTCAGATGTTCTGTATGTATGTATATATATATATATATATATATATATATATATATATATATATATATATATATATATATTCCTGTGAAAATATTTATTAAGTGAAAATTTTGTGCCAGAAACTGCAAAGTGCTAAGTGCTAGGGTTATAAAGAAGTGATTCACAATGCAATGGGGAAGGCAACTTGCTAATAACTCTATATAAGTTAAAAACATGAAGTAAGGAACAACTTCATAGTAAAGGGTTAGCAGTGAAGACTGGTGGTATATGGAGGAAAGGCTCCTTGCCAAAGTTGGAATTTTATCTGAGTTAGTACAAAACTAAAAAAGCAGGAGGTGGATACAAGAAGGAAGTACTTTCTAAATATGGCTGATATCTAGGAAATTGGTAATAATTACTAGATTATATAATACATGGAGGAGAATAAGGTTTAAGAATATTGGAAAGGCAAGAATTGAGGAAATTATAAAGTCTAAATACTTATAAGACATAGATTAAGGAGATATGTGACAGATTTCATATTTAAATGTCAGTCAAATGAATGTTAGTAAAAAAAAACATTTATTTAGTACTCCTATGTGCCAGATACTTTTCTAAAAACTAAAACTAAAAAAAATTAGAAAAGCAATACCTTTTTTCCTTTCATGGAGTTTACATTCTAAGGCAGAAGATCACACATAAAAGTAAACTGAAAAGGTATGGAGGACAGATCCCTGATACCCAGCATGATAAAGGAGCCTAAATTCCAAGTTTGTAATGAATAAATATATATCTGGCATAGTAGATCTTTAGAAATTGAAGTATGAGGAGAAGTCATCTGAGAAGAGGGATTTAATATGCTTCTGAGGTGGGAGACCCAGTAATGAAGTGATCTTCCAGAGTCACGAATTTTGAAGGGTGAAAAATTTGTACTACAACTTGTTGAGAATTTAGTTTGGGACTTTAGATGATATTTTAAAGAAACCAGGTAAGCCAAGGGGTAAAAACAAGGAGGTAGGGAGGGGGAAAAATTTCCAGATTTGACAATAACCATTGAAAATTGGATAGTCGAGAGATAGAGTATCTTGAGTGAGGAACATCACATAGACAAGAGTCATTGAATCATACACTATGTGGAAAAGACTAAAATATAAGAAGAGTGGAAATGTAGCAGTGAGAATTTTAATAGTTGATACTGGTGGAAATAGGAAGGCCCATTCACTGAGACTATTCCAGAAATACACTTTCAGAAAAATTCTATCCTCCTCCATAGAACTATCAACAAACTCTCCACTATCACCTCTTCATATTCAGAAATTTTAAAATATGATATAGATTCAAATGTATTGTTTTCCCTTAATGTGGTATCATACTTTATCCCCCTTTGTTGTAATTAACATGGAAACATGGACACACATGAGTTTTAGGGGAAAAACATTTTTAATATTAGAGTAAAGAGTAGACAGTAATGGGAAGATGATTGAGACAGAGATACTAACTAAACTATGATTTAAAAAGTTCAGACATAAGGATATGAGGGCTTGCCATAGGGTGGTGGCTGTAATATGGGAGAGGAAATGATAGAGGGAAAATCAAGAGGTATGAGGAGTGAGAGAATGATAGTAACTTTTTTGAGGAGTCAATGATAGCCTTATAGAAATAAAAAAGAGGTGACAATAGTTTCATTTTGGATATGTTATATTTCAGATATCTCTTAGATTTCCAATTTGAGTTCTTCAAAAGGCAGGAATTAGTCTGCAGGTCAGGAGAAAGGTTAGAGATGGATAAATAAACATGAGAATCATACATTTGTAGATGAAACCTGAATCCAAGCCAGCTAATGAGATCATAAAATTAAAGATTGCAGTGGGAGATGAGAAGACACAGGACAGAATTTTAGGGAATTCCCTAGCTAGCAAGTGCTAGCAATGAAGTTACCTAGTAAAGACAAAAGAGAAAGAAAGAGCAGTCAGTCAGGGAAATGTAAACCATAAGAGAATAGACAAAGCAAGATTAGCATTTATTAATCACCTGGTTTGTTACTTTCATTTCTCTTACACTGAGGATAGAAATAAAAGGGAAAAAATTAGCTAACTTCAGTCCTGAAGTAGTTTAAAATATAATAGGTGATTACAAGACATTAAAAGAGTTAAAAACTATGTATGTGTTGTGGAGGACAATGGGTATGTATGTATGGCAAAGAATGATGTTGAAGTACATAGAGTCATAGCCAAAGATGGAATTAGAATGAAGGATTAAAACCCTGAGCCCCTTTGCAAAAAGTAAAAGTATTAGAAGGAGCTTACAAATGGAAGAAGCAGATTATAATGGCAGAATGACCCACAATAATAAGGTTTAAGACATAGAAGGAAGTTTCAGAAGTTAGATGGCAAAGTGTAGAAAGTCATAAATGCTAGAGAGAAAGAATAGAGAATCCAGAGAAGACGATCATCAACAGTATCCAATTCTTCAGGGATGGATAGGAATTGAGGGGAATACATGACAATAGATTTATTGATTAAGAAATGATTGGGCAAAGACAAGATGGTAGCATGAAGGCAGGAATTCCCAGAAACTCATTCCCTGTAAACCTCCAAAAGTTGTCAAATCATGACTCTAGATAAAATTTAAAGGGGGTAGAATACACAAAAAGACAGAGTGAAACAATTTCCCAGTCCAGGTCAACTTAAAAGTTCAGCGTGAATGGTCTGTCCCACAAGCACGGGGACTGAAAACTGCCACGATGCAGTCACAGCCCACAGCTTAGCTAGGCAGGGAGCCTGGGTCCGTAGCAGAGGGTATAGTTTCCAGAACTCTTGGCCCAGGGATCATGGGTGACAGCTGAAAAGGGTGGTGAGGGAACTCTGCCATATAAGAGTGAGTGTAGAGCAGAGTTCCAGTCTCAGAGCACCCCTGTGATGTGAACCTGCAGTGGGAATCAACAGAAACAACCACAGCATCCAGAACTCTTGAACCATAGATGGTAAGGGAATCAAGGGAAACTGAAGAAGTTTCTCAGCTCTACCTGGTGCAGGACTCACCTGTTTGCCAATACTCAGATTCAGGTTGTAGTTTGGGTTACCACACAGCCACCATAGTCGAGCAGGGTCCATGCTCACAGCTCCAGGGCAGAGGGTAAGGCCTGAACAAAAGCAAGAGAGCAGTCAAAGCCTCTCATAAAACCTTGGAGGAATTGAGGTTCCTGTGGGCTGTCCCAGAAATAAAAACCCCAAAGCCTTGGAAGCCTAGTAAATTGGTCAAAGGGTGAGGAAATAAGCAAACAACAGAAAAAGAATAATCTGACCATAAAAAATTATTGTGATCCCATGGAGGACCACAATACATACTCAGATGATGACAAAATTTAAGCTTCTTTATCCAAAATCTCAAGAGAAGTAGAAAATAGGCTCAGGATATGGATGAGCTAAAAAAAAGACTTTGAAAAGCAATTAAGGGAGGTAGAGGAAAAATTGGGAGGAGAAATGAAAATGATGCAAATAAATCATTAAAATTAAGTCAGCTGTGTGGCCTTGGGCAAGCCACTTAACTCCATTTGTCTTGTAAAAATCTTAAAAAAACCAAGTCAGCAACTTGGTGAAAGAAAAACAAAAAAATACTGAAAAAAATATTGAAAATCAATTTAGGCCAATTGGGAAAAGCAACACAAAAGGCAAATGAGGAGAAGAATGTCATAAAAAACAGAAATGGACAGCTGAAAAAGGAGATAAAAAAGCTCTCTGATGAAAATAATTCCTTCAAATACAGAATTGAGCTAAAGGAAGCTGATGACTTTGAGAGAATTCAGGAAGAAATAAACCTATTACAAAAAAAACACACCAAAAACTAGAAGAAAATGTTAAATATCTCATTGGAAAAACAAATGGCCTTGAAAATAGATCCAGAAGATATAATTTAAAAATTATTGGGCTACCTCAAAGTCATGACCAGGAAAACAACCTAGACTTAATTTTTGAAGAAATAATATAGCAAAACTGTCCTGAGATCCTAGAAGCAGAGGATAAAATAGAAATTAAGGGAATTCACTGATCATCTCCTGAAAGAGATCCAAAAAGAAAAACTTCCAGTAATATTATAGGTAAGCTCTCAAACTCCCAAGTCAAAGAGAAAATACTAAAAGCTGCCAGAGACAAGCAATTCCTGACCCTGTAGTCAGGATTTCAGGATCTGTCAGCATCTACATTAAGCATTCATAGGACTTGGAAGGCAAATGATCTTGGTTTGCAACCAATAATCAACTACTTAGCAAAGCTGAACATCCTCTTTCAGGGGAAAATATGGACTTTCAATGAAACAGGGGACTTTCAAACTTTCCTATGGAAACAACAAGAGCTGAATAAAAAAAGTTTGATTTCCAAATACAGGACAAAAGGAACCATAGAGGAAGTGGAGGAGAAGGGCTTAATGATGTTGAAGATTTTGTATTCCTGCATGGCTACAAGACACTCATAATTCATATGAAATTTCTCATTTATAAGAGCAGTTACAAGAAGCATATATAGACAAATCACAGGAAGGAGTTGAATATAATGATATATAATATTGTAAAATATGTAGTCAATGGTTGATAAAGAAAAGTACGGGGAGAAAGATAAAGGAGAAAAAGAAGGGGCTAAGATATTTCACATAAAATCAAGAAAAAGCTTTTACAATTTATTGGGACAGGGGAAGGTGAGGGAGAATGAATGGACCTTCATTCTCATCAGAAATGTCTCAGAGAGGAAATAACATACACACTTAATAGGATATAGAATGTATCTTACCCTAGAGAAAACTAAAAGTAGTTATTGAAATAATACATTGATGACCTCCAGAAAGAGATCCTAAAATGAAAACATTAAGGAATATTGTGGCCAAATTCCAGAACTATCAGATAAAAGAGAAAATTCTTTAAGCAACCTGAAAGAAACAATTCAGAAACCATGGAGCCACAGTAAGTATTACACAGGACATGGCTGCATCCACTTTAAGGGATTGAAGGGCATGGAATGAAATATTCTGAGGAGCAAGGGAACTTGGAATGCAGCCAAAAATCCACTATCCAGCAAAGCTTAACCTTCTGTTCCAGGGGAAAAGATGTAGATTTAATATACTGGGAGACTTCCAACATTTCATGATGAAAAGACCAAAAACTAAATATAATATTTGGACATCAAGCAGCAGGCTCAAGAGACACAGGAAAAGGTTTAAAAAAGGGATAAAGGAAAAAACTATTATCCAATAAGATGAACTTGGCTATATGCCCACTTCGAGAACAATTCTCATAACTCTTGAGAATTGTAACTCTATTAAAGAGAATATGCTGAGCCAGAAAAAATGGACACTCATGACTTGTCCATGAGACTGCTATCAAATAAGATGAAATTGGCTTTATCCGTACCTGGGAGAAAGACTTGAAGTCAACACTTTTAAAAAGGAAACACAAAAGATAATTGAATAAATGAAATCCTTCAAAACTAGAATTGAATAAACAGAAACCAATGAATCTCTGAGACTGCAAGATTCCATCAAACAAAACAAAAAGGCTGAAAAAATTGAAGAAAATGTAAAATATCTTTGAGGGAAAAAACAAATGACCAGGAAAATAAATCCAGGAAAGACAATCTATAAATCATGAGACAACCAGAAAGCCTAGATTAAAAAAAAAACAAACAAAAAAAAAACAACAACCTGGAAGGCATAAAGCTAGAAATGATTAAGGAAAACTGTCCAAATCTTCTCAAACAATAACACTATATAACCATTGAAAGAATCCATGGAGTCTCTCCAGAAAGAGACCTCAGGATAAAAACTCCAAGGGCCTATTTAGCAAAATTCCAGACCTCTCAATTGAAGGAGAGAATATTGCAAGTAGCAAAGAGAAAACAACTGAAATACAAAGGAAATGCAATTGATTCACATAGCACCTATCAACCTTATTGTTGAAGGCTCAGAAACCTCTAATACCATATATCTGAGCAAAGGCCCTCAGATTGAAATCAAAAATATAATACCCTGAAAAATTCATCATATGAGGTCAGGGGAAAAGATGGATCTTCAATGAAATGGAGGACTTCCAGTATTTCCTGACACAAATATCAGAACTGAAAAGAGGATTCAATCACCAAATACAGGACTCAAAAGTGCATAAAAAAGTAAAGGAAAATGGAAAGAAAATAAACAAAACAAAATATTATTGGTCAAGACCATCAAATTGTATACAACCATATAAGGGAAGATATAACACTTCTAATGTTTTACAACTTTACTTCTCTTTGGAAAAATAAAAGGTCATATAGAATTGAAGAGATTGGCATTAAAGATTATGGGCATACTTAGTTTTGCCTCGCCATTGAAAAGGAGCAAGACTATATTACTATGTTTGAGGAAAAAAAGCCCTGATGAAAAGGATGGGTATTAAATTTAAGCTTAAGTGGCTCATTACCTATTGACTCATTTTAATTCTTACAAAAGCTTAGCAATTTATCTATTGAAGGTATCATCAACTGGGTAATCTTGAGTCAGTATCTCCCATAACTTACAATCATTTATAAAGTTCTCAGTTGAGACCTTCAGAACTTTCCAGTACTTAGAGAGTTTTAAGATTCTTATAGTACGTTAGATCAGGATTTGACTTAATTGGTGTTTCACTTTACAAGGGGCTAAGTACCCAGGGTGGAGAGAGGGGGTAAAGTGTAAGAGAAAATAGGCCTGGGGTGAGGGGCACAAATAGTTCAAGAAATTATTTAGTTTGGGTTGAAACTTTGGCTCATGAAGAGGATTGGAAGGTACTTGAAAAAAGGAGTAAGGTAAAAAAGGATAATAATTATGTGATGTAAGTTGAGACCATGTTGCTTATCAAGCAATCAATCTGTGATGATTCCTCGATAACAACATGAACTCATCAAGAAATCAAATAATCAAACTGTGATTGATGATAACTGATTAATAATACTAGAAAAGGGAAAGATAAGGAAAGAAGGGACTGATAAAAAAGAAGGTCAAGGTATAAGTGAAAATAAACTGAAAGTTATATTTAAAAGAAAAATCAAATTGGAAAAGGAGTAAAATTTTTTGGTGAGGAGGAATAAGAGGAAAAGTAAGAAAAAAATTTAAGGGGAAAGATAGCATGGAGGGAAATGTAGAATTAGTCATCTTAACTGTAAATGTGAATGGGATGAACTGTCCCATAAACAGAAGAGGATAGCAGAATGGATAAAAAAAACAGAATCCTACAATATTTTGTTGACAAGAACCACATTTGAAGCAGAGACATGCACACAGGGCAAAAACTAAAAGGTTGAAATAAAAAAATATTATGACCCAACTGAATTAAATAATCAGGAGTAGCAATCCTGTTTTCAGATAAAGTAAAAGCAAAAATAAATCTCATTAAAAAATAAGGAAGTAAATAGCATCTTCAAAAAAGGCACTAACGGTAATGAAGCTATAGCATTATGAAATATGTATGCACCTATACTGGTATAATATCCAAATTCCTAGGTGAAAAGTGGAATGAGTTAGAAGAAGACTTAGCAAAACTTTAATAATCAGGGACCTCAAACTTCCTCTTTCAGAATTAGATAAATGCAACCACAAAAGAAACAAGAAGGAGGTTAAAAAGATGAATGAAACCTTAGAAAACTTGTATATGATAGACCTCTGGAGAAAACTTAATGGGTATAGAAATGAATATACCTTTTTATCAGCAGTACATGGCAGCTATACCACAATTGACCATATACAGGCCACAATAACCTTATAATCAAATTCAGAAAGGCAGACATAATGAATGCATAATTTTCAGACCATGATGCAATAAAAATTTCAGGTAATAAAGGGTCATGGGAATATGGAAACAAAGTAATTGGAAATTAAATAACTTAATTTTAAATAATGAATGGATCAAACAGCAAATAATAGAAATAAGAAATCAATATATTCATGAAAAAAGATACTCATGAGACATTATACCAAACTTTATAACATACAAAAATGTAAATAAGCTTTAAGGGAAATTTTTTTTTATCTACAAATATGTATATGAATAAACTAGAGAAAAAGGAACTCAATGAATTTAGCAACTAAAAAAGCTAGAAAAAGAACAAATTGCAGATACCCAATTAAATACCAAATAAGAAGTTCTGAAAATTAAGGAAGAGATTAATAAAATTAAAAGCAAGAAAACCATTAATCTCATAAATAAAAACTGATACTTGGTTATATGAAAAAGCCAATAAAACAGACATTTGATTAATCTGATTTTAAAAAAGGAAGAAGATAATGAAATAACCAGCATCAAAAATGAAAACAGTGAACTAAGCACCAATGAGGGGGAAATTAAAGAGAGAATTTGGAGCTACTTTGACAACCTGTATGCCAATAAATTGCATAACCTGAGTGAAATGGATGAATATTTACAAAAAATACAAATTGTCCAAATTAACAGAATTGGAAATAAATTCCATAAATAACCCCATTTCAGAAAAAAAAAATTGAAGAAACTATCAATAAACTCCCTATGCAAAAGTTTCAAGTCCAGATTGATTTACAAGTGAATTCTACCAACCATTTAAGGAACAGTTAATTGATATTCTACATAAATTATTTTAAAAAATAGGAGATCAAAGAATTCTGTCAAATCCCTTTCATGACACCAATATAGTACTGATATTTAAACCTAGAAAAACAAAAACAAAGAAAATTGTAGACCAATCAACCTATTGAATATGGACACAAAAATCTTAAATAGAATTTTAGCAATGGGATTGCTGCAAGTTATTATTAGGATAATACAACATTACCAAGTAGGATATAGACCAGGTGGGCAGGTATGGTTCAATATTAGATAACACTCAACATTATTTAACATATCAATAGCAAAACCAACAACAATGATATGATTATCTCAATAGATGCTGGAAAAGCCATTGATAAAATTCAACAAACATTCCTATGAAAACAATAGAAACTTTAGGAATAAATTGAATTTTCTTTAAAATAATAAGTAGTATCTATCTAAAATCATAAATAAATGTTATATGAAATGGGGATAAACTTGGATTATTACCCATAAAATTAGGGGTGAAACAAGGATGCCCATTATCACCATTACTATTCAATAAAGTATTAGGAATGCCAGCAGCAACAATAAGAGAAGAAAAAGAAACTGAAGGGATCAAAACTGGCAGTAAGGAAGCAAAGATTTCACTATTTGCAGATGATATGATGGTGGACCTAGAGAACCAAAGAAAGCCATCTAAAAAAACCTTCTTGAAACAATTAACAAATTCAACAAAGTAGCAGTATATAAAATAAACCTTCATAAATCATCAGCATTTCTACATATGAACAACAAATTCCAAGAGCAAGAGACAGAAAGAAAAATTCAAATTAAAGTGACTATAGACACCATTAAACACTTGAGAATATGCCTCCCAAACCAAACTCAGAAAATGGATAAACAAAATTATAAAGTGCTTCTCCCCCAAATAAAGTCAGATCTAAATAATTGGAAAAATGTCAGGTGCTCATGGCTAGGTAAAACTAATATAATAAAAATGACAACTATATCCAAATTAAATTACTTATTCAGTGCCATACCAATCAAACTGCCAAATACCTTCTTTAATGAACTAGAAAAAATAGTAAAAAAAAAATCATCCGGAGCACCAAAATGTCAAAAATAGCAAGGGAATTGATGAAAAATAATGCAAAGGAAGGTGACTTAGCTCTACCAGATCTAAAAACCAGACTATATTGTCAGTCATCAAAACTACCTGGTACTGGTTAAGAAATAGAGTAATGGAACTTTATTAGGGATTAAGATATGTTCAACAAGAAACCACAGGAAATAACTATAGCAATCTAATCTTTGACGAACCCAAATACATCAGCTTTGGGGATAAGAACTTACTATTTGACCATAATTGTTGGGAAAAGAAAATATGGCAAAAAAATAGGCATTGACCCAAAATTTATATCAAAATAAGATAAAAATGTATTCAGGATTTAGATATAGTGGGTGACATCATAAATAAAATAATTGACCAAATGATTATCTATCAGATCTATGGAAATGGGATAAATTTATTGCCAAACAAGAATTAGAGCACATTATAAAATTCGAAATGAAGGATTTTTCACTTTATTAAATTAATTTTTTTTTTTTGCATCAGTAAGGTCCATAAATTGGGGAATGGCTAAGCAAGTTATGGTAGATGAATACTGTGGAATATTTTTGTTCTATAAGAATCCATAAAGTGTTGCCTTATAGGACCTGATGATGAGTGAAGGGAGCAGGACCAAGAGAATGTATGCCTTAAGAACATTGTAAAATGATCAGCCTTGATAGAAGCAGCTTCTCTCTGTAGTTCAGAGAGGTAAGAACCATTTTATACCAGCTATGGAAACTATCATCCTAATCCAGAGGAAGAAAAACAAAAGAAAAATTAAACAACCAAAAAACAAACTCCTTCAAAATCTTATAAACACTTTATATAAAATATCCATTATGTTTCTCTTTCCTTTCATCCTAATTACTCCAACCAAAAATGACTCATTTGTAAACATATTTATCAAAAATATGTATGTACAATGCTAATCTGACTGTTCATCAGTGAGGGGAGGGCTGTGAGAAGGGAAGGTGGAAGAATATTTTTTAACAAAAATATGCATGAGCATATGGGTGAAAAATGAATAAATAAAATTTAAATGTGTATGTGGTATTCATTCAAATGACAAAGGGGGGGCCCTCTCTCCCACCATGAGAGAGGTGTGCCATTGTGTTAAGATATCAGATGACAAAAGGGTTTTTTGTTTTGTTTTTCTTTTGTTCCTCTGAATGGTGATAACATTGTCCATAGCAGGTCTCCTGGGGTTGTCCTAACTCTGTAAACAGCTGAGAGGAGCTGTAGCCATCAAGGTTTATCAATTCTCAATCTTGCAATTGTGTACAATATTCCCTTCTCTCAGCATCAGTTCCTGTAATTAATTACATGCTTCTCTAGAGTCTCAACCTTCATAGTTTCTCATAGAACAATAATATTTCATAACATTCATGTATCATAACTTTTCCATCATTCCCCAATTGATGCTTTTCCCCTCAATTTCCAATTAGCTGCCAGAGCAAAAAGACTTGTCATGAATATTTTGGAACATTTGTGAACATTTTCATATTTTATATGATTTCTTTTTTGATACAGAACTAGAATAGGTATTTCTGGATAAAAGGATAGGATCAGTTTTATTCCCAATTTTTTGTGTTCTATGGTTTATTTATTTTCATATTATTGCAATAATCTTGTGAAAGTAAGCATAAATGCCCCTCCCCCCAAAAAGATAGAGGAACCTCAAGAGAAATGAACTGAGAGGAAAATATATAATGCAGTCTGTGTACAGACTCCATCTGTTCTTTCTCTGGCATGAGTTACCTTCTTTATCATAAGTCCATCAGAGAAATTGCTTCAGTATCCCTTTCCACAAATGCTATTACTAGCTGTATTTCTCTCCATTCTATTCCTCCCCACTCCCTTTTATTCTACGCTATCTCCCTTCACCTTGTACCTTTTCAGACGTCTGTTGTATCTGATTACCTTCTCCCATCGTATTTCCTCTCTTCTATCACCTACTTTTCCCCTTCCATCCCTCATCCCACTTATCCAATCCCTTTCTTTTCATTTTTCTGTAGGGTAAGATAGCTTTCTATACCCTATTGAATGTGTAGGTTATTCCTTCACTGAATCATTTCTAATGAGAATGAACACTCAATCATTCCCTCTTGGCTTCTTCCATTCCACTCCATTGCAAAAACATTCTTAACTATTTTATGTGAAATATTTTATTCCATTCACCTTCTCCTTAACTTCTTCCCAGTACTTTCCTTTATCACTCATTGACTCTATCTTTATTATACTATTATATTCAACTCTCTCCTGTATCTTGTCTACATATGCTCCTTCTAAGTGCTTTTATAAATGAGATGGTTCATATGAGTTATCATTGTCTTCTTCCCATTCAGGAATACACACAGTTCAAAATCATTAATTTCCTTATTATTAGCCCTCCTCCTCTACCCTCTCTATGCTTCAATTGCATCCTGTACTAGGAGATCAAACATTCTGTTTGGCTCTGGTCCTTTCATCAGGAAAGTTTGAAAGTCCCCTGCTACATTGAAAATCCTTCTTTACTGCTGAAAGAGGAAGTTCAGTTTTGCTGGGTGGTTGATTTTTTTATTTTAAACCAAGCTCTTTTGTCTTCCCAGAATTTAATATTCCAAATCCCATAAACCCTTAAAAGAGATGTTGCTAAATCATATGTAATCTGACTCTAGAACCATAGTGGTTGAATCTTTTCCTTTCTGGAAGCTTGTAGTATTTTTTCTTTGACTTGGGAGTTTTGGAATTTGGCTATAATATTCCTGGGAGTTTTTTTGTTTTTTTGTTTGTTTGTTTTTTGGAGGGGGGATCTCTTTCAGGAGGTGATTGGTACATTCACTAAATTTCTATTTTACCCTCTGCATTTAAGTTCTCAGTATTATTTCTTGAAAGATGAAGCTTCCTTTCCTTGTCATGACTTTCAAGTAGCACAATAATTTTTAAATTATTTCTCCTAGATCTGGTCTCTAGGTTGGTTGTTTTTCCAATGAGATGTTTCATATGTCCTTCTAGTTTTTCTTTCTTTTGGTATTTTTTTTATTTTTTCTTGTTTTCTCGCAGTCTCTTCAGCTTCCGTTTAGCTCCATTCTGTATTTGAAGGAATTATTTTTTTCAGAGGACTTTTTAAACTCCTTTTCCAACAGGCCAATTCTGCTTTTTTACATTAAAAATATCATATTATTATTCTTTGTTTAACAAATAAATGCTTTATTTTTATATTCATGATTTTTATTGTTATTCTTCATTGCATTTTATTATATGCTATTTCATTATTACATTTATTCATTAAGCTCTGTGTTTCTGAGTTGACCTATTGGATCACCAGTGGGCAGTTCTTAATATTACTCATGGACATTGTCATTTTTCCTTTGTTAGAAGAATACCATGACATCAGAAAGGTGATCCTATGACATGCAAGTGAATTGGATTTAAGGGGAAAGGGGTGGTGGCTTGGGCAGGCACTACCCTCACTCTTTCTTCCAAAGTCATATGGGTCCATGGCCAGATACAGATCAGGATGACTTGGAAATGGCCCTAATACAGTGGGAGACGTTGACCTTTTTTTTTTTAGTTTTTGCAAGGTAATGGGGTTAAGTGGCTTGCCCAAGGCGACATGACTAGGTAATTATTAGGTGTCTGAGGCCAGATTTGAACTCAGTTACTCCTGACTCCAAAGCCAGTGCTAAGGCCAGTGCTCTATCCTCTGCACTACTTAGCCACCACCTACCTTGACCTTTTTAAGCTAAGATCGTTAAAAAGTCTCAATTTAACTAAGATCCATTCAGTGATTAAGGCTAGGTAAAAAAGAATGGAGGCAAAGAATGACATCCTTTACTTAGTCAAAAAATTAATTAATAAAATAACTAAAAGTGATTCTGGGAGTGAAAAGCCCTGAGGGTTTCTGACAGAAACAATAGCTATGTGGTAGACTTCCCACTACCATCACCACCATCTCACCACCTTTTTTTCCTTAAATGGTTCATCAGAAAATGCCTTTTGTAGAACCTCAGCTCTCAGGGTTATGTCAACTTGGCACAATTTGGTATTTTTCCTCATTCTTTTACATTCATTTCAGCAAAGTCATTCACACTGAGCCTATGCAGGTCAGTCCTCCCATGCAGAGCAAAAACATCTTCAACCACAGATAGTTTATTTGCCATGAAGCAGAGACTTTCCAGCAATACTGATAACTGTTTACAAAGATGGGGAATGGTTATAAATCCATGATCATTGTAGTCATCTCCCCAAAATTTTGGAGTCTGTTGACTAGTAGCATCCTCAGGTGCATGATATGGAAACTCTGCTTTAGGGTAACCAGTCTTTAGGGTAACATACTATAAAGCCTCCTGAGCTATACTGGGGCATTTTGTTTCCTGTCCTAACCTGTGTTATTGAGGGTAATAGAAAATATTAATGATTGCCAAGAGAGCAATAAAGTCATAGTTTTATATATGTAAAAGCTAAGATACAGAAAAGTTATTTGCCCAAGGTCATACAATTGATAAGTGATACAGTTGAAGCAAGGGTTCTCCATTTCAGCTGTGTTAAACCTATTTTTGTCCATAGTATCATGGAATCCCCACTAATCTTTTCAGTATCTAACTAGAGTTTTGTTCTATGGTAAGGAAAATATGTGCTCTTTGTTTAGGAATACCAAGGCCCAGAGTTTTGCATGGCTATCTAGAAGGAGCTCAAATTGGGATTTTATAGCCATCTTTTATTCCATAATACAAAGGTGAGACTGTGATTATTGTCTTTTCTTACAAATTCAATTTCAGAACCACTCTCCTCCAATAGCTACAAAAAATATCAATTGACCTAATTCCATTCTTCATTCATCCTTACAAAAAAATCCAGTCTTTGCACCTCTCAGCACTCTCAATTTTCAACACCATCAGTCCTACTCTAGCTAGATTATCCCTCCTTCCCAATCTCAATCTCTTTTCTATTCAGCTCTATTCTACATGATTCCCTACTCTTAAAACCCTTTCATCTTAACCTTATCTCCAGTCATGCCTTGCTAAACCCAAACTTTGATATACTGTCTCCAACTGTCTCCCTCACTCATAGTCATGTGTTGCTAAATGAATAGAGTATAGTATAGGGAAAGGACAAAGTATACTATAGAGAGATAAAAATTGATTGGGTGCTCTACCAATTTATACTATCTAATCTCAACTGGTCCTTCAGAGAATCAAGATATTTTCTTCAATTAATTCTATATCCTGCTCACCACAGACAAGTTCCAAACCTCTCATCTCGTCTTAAGGTTCCCATGGCACTCCAATTCTGCTTTTTAAGGCATTCTTCTCCACATTTGCCTTTTGGGTTGCTTTTTCCAATTGGCCCAAATTAGTTTTTGGCATGTTATTTTCTTCTGGTTTTTGGGTAATTCTTTCATGAAGCTGTTGACTTGCTTTTCATAATTTACCTGCATTACTCTCATTTCTCCCTCCCCCCAATTTTTTCCTCTATCTCCCTCACTTCCTTTTCAAAGTCATTCTGAGCTTGCCCATAGCCTGAATCCATTTTCTCTTTCTCTTGAAGATGTTGGATACAGAAACTGCAACTTTGTCATCTTTTGAGTGTTCTTTTTGATCCTCCATGAGACCAAAGTAATTTTCTATGGTCAGGTTTTTCTTTTCTGTTGTTTTGCTCATTTTCTCAGCCTCTAACGGATTTACTGCACTTCCAAGGCTTTGAGAGCTTTTGGGCTGCCCCACAGGTAAGTAAATTCTTCCATGGTCTTCTGAGAGTGTCTGACTGCTCTCCTGGTCCATTCTCTGGTGTGTGGATGATCACTCTCCATGGTGACTCTCCTCTCCCTGGAGTTGTGTGGTGAGTCCGAGCTCCAGTAGTAGGGGCTCCAGACTGCAACCTGAATCTGAGTATGGGCAAACAGCAGAGTCTTGTCCCAGAGTTAGCAGAGTGACTTCTGCAGTCTCTCTCCATCCCCTTACCCTCTGTGGGTTGAAAACTCTGGAATGTTGGGTGGCTCTGAAATTTCCTGCTCTAGGTTTCCACTGTAAGGCTGCTCTGAGGACATGCTGCCATTGCTCCATGTTCATTCTGGTGTGGCAAGTTGTCCTGGTGAGCCCTGGATGAAGTCTGCCATGGACCAAAGTGCCTGCTAGAACCAAAGTGCCCTGAAAGCTATTCCTTGAAGACTGGAGCTAGTTTGCTCCCACCCAGCTTTGCTCTGGCTTTTTCCAGCTTCTGGTTCTGATGAAGCAAACCTTTCCTGCAAATCTTCTAAGTTGTCTTGGACAGGAAAATTGTATTTCTCAGTCTTTCTGTGGGTTCTTCCCCTCTAAATTTTGGCTAGATTCATAATTTGCCAGCTTCTGGAGTTTTGGGGGGTTGAATTTCTGGGAATTTCTGCCCTCACACTGACATCTTGACTCCACCCTAGCTTAAGTGCTCTTGGGACACACTTCCATATTGCTCTCCAGAATGGCTGGTTCAGTTCACAACTCCACCAATAATGCATTAATGTCCCAATCATTTCATAACTTCTCCAACATTGATCATTTTCCCTTTTTTTGTCATCTCAGTCAATCTGAGATGTGTGCAATGGAGCATTTTTTCATGTTATTATATATAGCTTTAAAATATCATTTGACCATTTATCAATTGGGAAATGACTTGTACCCTTATGAATTTGATTCAATTCTCTATTATATTTTGGAGATGATACCTTTATCAGAACCCTTAGATGTGAGAATTGTTTCCCCGCATTCTCTTTTCCTTCTAATTTTAGCAACACTGATTTTATTAGTGCAAAACCTTTTAAATTTAATATAGTCAAAATCATCCATTTTTCAATTTATAATAGATTCTATTTCTTGTTTGGTCATAAAAGCATCCCCTTTCAATAGATAAGACAAATAGAATATTTCTTGGTCTATTAATTTATCTATAGAATGGCCTTTTATATCTAATTCTTGTACCCATTTTGGAAATTATTTTGGTATAGATTGTGTGATATGAGTCTAAGCCTGATTTTTTATATACTATTTTCTAGTATTTCTTAACAATTTTTGTCAAATAGTGAGTTCTTATCACAGAAGCAAATGTTTTTGGGTTTATCAAACAATAGATTGCTCTAGTCATTTACTACTATTACTTTTGAATCTATCCAAATTTACTGATTCATTATTCTATTTCTTAATCAGTACCAGAAAGTTTGTGTGACTGCTGCTTAATAGTATAGTTTTAGCTCTTTTAGAACTAGACCACCTTCCTCTACATTTTTTATATCAGTTCCCTTGATATTCATGTCCTTTTGTTGCTCCAGATGAATTTTTTTAGTATTCTTTCTTGCTTGGTAAAATAGTTCTTTGATAGTTTGATTGGCATGGCAATGAATAGGTGATTTAAGTTGGGTTGAATTATCATGTTTATTATATTAGCTTGGCCTAACTATGAGCCATTGACATTTTTCCAGTTGTTTGAGCTGACTTTATTTGTGTGAGAAGTGCTTTTGTAATTGGATTCATACAGTTTCTGGATTTACCTTGTCTGCAGTTACTTTACATGGAAGTTCTATTTCCATCTCTTGCTCTTTGACTTTGCTGTTCATATGCAGACATGCTGGTGATTTATGTGGGTTTATTTTATATATTGCTACTTTGCTGAATTACTTGTTTCCAGAAGTTTTTTTAGATGATTTTATAGGATTCTCTCAGTATATCATCATATCCTCTGCAAAAAAGTGAAAGCTTTACTTCCTCATTGGCAGTTCTGTTTCTTACAATTGCTTTTTTCTCCTCTTTTTGCTAAAGCTAACATTTCTAATACTAAATTGAATAGCAATGGGGATAATGGGGATCCTCATCTCACCCCTAATCTTATTGGAAATGCTCCCAATTACACATATAATTTATTGATGGTTCCAGATAGATATTGTTTATTAATTTAAAGGAAACTCCATTTATTACAATACTTTCTAATGTTTTTAATAGGAATGGATGTCAAATTTTATCAACCTTTTTCAGCATCTATTGAGAAAATCATAAGATTTCTGTTGGTTTTGCTATTGATATGTTCAATCATGTTGAATCTTTTCCTAATATTGAATCATCCATGCCCACCTGGTATAAATCCTATCTGATCCTGGTGTAATAGCTCTTTGTTAAAATTTTATTAAATATCATATCATCAATAATATTTAGGGGAAATGGTCTATAACTCCCTTTTCCTATTGCTGGTTTGATTATCAGCACTACATATATATGTAATGAAAGAAATTTGGCAGAACTCTTTCTTCTCCTATTGGACAGTGTGCAGTTTTGTAAATATCCTCCCATTTCACTTAGGTAATCAAATTTATTGGTTTACAGTTTAACAAAATAACTCAGATATCTCTTTAATTCATTGGTATTTGGTTGACCATTTTCATATTTGGAAATTGGAAATTTATTTATCTTCTTTTATAAATCATCAGATTAACCAAACCTTTATCCATTTTATTGCTTTTCCCTCCACTAAACCTACTCTTAGTTTTATTAAGTCATTGTTTTCCTTGCCTTCAACTGTATTTTCTCCCTTGATTTTCAGAATTTCTAATTTGGTATTTAATTGGGCATCTTTAATTTCTTTAGGTTTTCTACCTTGTTTAGTTGCAATTTATATATGCATTTAGAGACATAAAATTTCCCTTCAAAACTGCCTTGGAAGTCTCCCATACATTTTGGGATGATGTCTCATTGTTATCATTTTATAGGATGTAATTATTGATTATTTCTATTTTTTCTTGTCTGACTTACCCATTATATAAAATTAAGGTATTTAGTTACCATTTAGTTATTCCTTCATCTTTTTATAACATTTTATTTCATTTAATATTTATTGCATCATGATCTGAAAAGTATGTCTTCATTTTTTTATGCTTTTCTGTATTTCATTTAAAGATTTTATGCCCTATTACATGGTCAGTTTTGGTATAGGTGACATGTAATTCAGAGAGACAGGTATATTATCTTCTATTCCCATTAAGCTTTCTCCAGAGTTCTATCATATATGTTATATAAAGTTTTATTCACCATCTTAAATTTCTTCTTCTCTATTTTGTGGTTTGATTTATCTATTTGTGAGAGAGGGAATTTGGGGTCCCCCATTAGGAAAGTTTCAATGTCTATATACCCTTGTAATTCACTTAGCTTTCCCTCTAGGAACTTTGATGCTATCCCAACAGATGTATACATGTTTAGTAATGATATAGCTTCATTATTAATGGTGCCTTTTTTCAAGATGTTCTTCACTTCCTTATCCCTTTTAATGAGATCCAATTTTGCTTTTGTTTAATCTGAGATCACAATTCCTGTTATTTTTTTAACTTCAGCTGAATCATAATATATTTTGCTCCAGTCTTTTACTTTGCCCTATGTGAATCTCTTTGTTTCAAATATGTTTTTTTGTAAACAACTTAGAATTTATTCAGTCTTCACACCCTCCCTTCTTTCCTTCTACTATAATATATCTTTATGCTTCTTCACTGGTGTTAAGGACAGAAGTACTATCAATCAAGTACTCTCAATAAAGTACCATCAATCAAAACACCATCAAGGGAAGGTTGACTAATTTATTGCTTGATTGCTTCATAAGTTCAAAGTACTATCAATGAAAGCACAATGCAATGTAAATTTCTGGATTGCTTGATAAGCAGTATTGTCTCATAGTCACTAAGTACCCCACCCTCTTCTGTCTCATTAGAAATACCTTTATCTGGTTGGCTAGGTGGCACAGTGGATAGAGCACAGGCCCCAGAGTCAGGAGTACCTTAGTTTAAATCTGTTCTCAGACCCTTAATAATTACCTAGTTGGGTGGCCTTGGGCAAGCCACTTAACCCCATTGCCTTGCAAAAAAAAAAAAACCTAAACAAAAGAAATACCCTAATCAAAAGGCATGAATCCTATCAAATCATAATCATTTTATTTATACTTTACCCTTTTCCAAGTATCCTCCAAGGACATAGAATACTCATGAATCCAAATTATTCCATGAACCATTTGTAGCCCCCCCAAGTATTCTCTCTCCCATATTTCTTCTTGCTCACTTCTTTGCTTTTTAAATTAATTTTTAAGCTCTTTTATGAGCTTAGCATAGGCTCCTTTGAGTCTTCCCATGCAGATAATTTTCCACCTTTTTCTTCTTCTGAGAAAGTATTGTTATTATCTTTATGTGAATAGTAGTTTTCTATTGTGAGAGCTCTTTTTTGTCCTCATTTTGAAATGACTGAGCTCTAATCCTGGGGTTTGGGGATTATAGATGCAAGCTTTTTTTTTTACAGGGGCTGGGGTCTGACCCCTGGCTTGTCACTTGCAAAGATGTTTTTGATACAGCTCAGACAGGTATTGCATTTGCAGATGTTTGTTTCTTCCTTCATGTGCAGTTTCTGCCTATGAAGTAGTTTATTTTCTTTCCAGTCCTGTCTTTTCATCCAGTGTTCCCAGTATTCACATTTTATTTAAAGTTGTGACCATCCTTGATCACTTGTTATATAGGTGCCAGAACCTATGCTGTTGTTGAGCTGTTGGGATCTGGACTGCACTGTGGTTCAAAGCCTCCCATTGGCTTTCCCACTCTGCCACCTAGTTGGACTTTGCTTCCCCTTTTCCCCCAGAGACAGACATAACCTGAAGATCCTCCAGGGTCTATCATTGAAAGTAATTTTTTAACTTATTTTTGGTGGAATCTCTAACTTTAATTTCTGGCCAGAGGCTTCATTTTGCTTTGTGCAAGGAAAAGCTCCAGGAGCATGATAGCTTCAGGCCACCATCTTGACTCCACCCCAAAAGTCCACCACTGACAAACCTATTTTTCAATGTGAAAATATTATCTTTTTTTCAAAATATCTGACTAAATTCTGTATTCTGTCTGATAATTTTCTTGAACTTGCCCAACATAATAGGAAATAACAGACTTTACACTATCAGCTATGCCTCCTTCTTTAAAGTAGCATCTAAAGTTCTAGGATGGCAATGGGTAATCAAATTCAGTAGGAATCCTGGTTACTAGAAATAACAATGCATTAACTCATAGATAATATTGGGCTCTCCATTTTCCCCTTTATCTCGGTTGCAAAATACAAAATGAACACCTGAAATTTTCTAAATATTTTTTGGTTTTTTGCAAGGCAAACGGGCTTAAGTGTCTTACCAAAGGCCACACAGCTAGGTAATCATTAAGTGTCTGAGACTGGATTTGAACCCAAGTACTCCAGACTCCAGGGCCCGTGCTTTATCCACTACACCACCTAGACACCCCATTTGTCTAAATATTTAATGAGCATCAGTTTCATTCAGAATCTCGAAAAGACTCTAATTGATATCTCAGTCCAAGTACTTCATATTTCTTAAACCCTAAACCCTTCCATGAATGTGTTATGATTCAAGATCCAAAAAATTGATTCATATTTACTATATTTGATGTAATCCTTCTTTGATTCATTATTAAATAGCTTTCCTTGTCAGCTGACTTGTCAACATAGTGCTTTATATTTAGTATCTTCTTTTGTCATTACAGAAGTTTGCTAGGCCAGTGGTACAAATATTATTATCCCTCTCATAAAGACGATAAAAGTGAGGTTCAAAAAAGGCTGTTTTCAAATGGTCATACCTAGTCAATATTGCAGGACATATTAATATCTGACATTCTATATACTATACCATTCTGCTCCCTTTTACATATCAGGAAACCTAATTCACAGAGCCACAGAAGACTGTAAATTACTCCTCTCAATTCAGTGGATTTCTTTTCCCCCCAGAGTACTATATCATCTGCTATATGCATACTGCTAAACTTGATAATATATACAGATAAAAGGATGTGGGATAGGATGAGGAGAGGAAGAATTTTAGATGAGAAAAGGAAAAAAGAGAAGATGTAGAATAGTCCCTAAGAAGTGGTATCGAGAATTATTATACAGAATTTTTAAAAAATTATCTTATAAATGATTTTTAATTCTCATTCTGCTATTGGCCATTCTCAGTATTTCATCACAAATAAGCTTCTTTATAAATACAGTAGGAGAATTAATAAATTAAACATATAAGGAATATCATAAAAGACGTAAAGCAACAGGTCATTTTTAGTCATTGGATCCTGATACCTTCAGACTAGAATAAAGTAGAAGAGATTAGGAGTTAATGTCTCAGCTTTTTGAGATGTTGAAAAAGGTAGAAGAGGAAGCTCATGGTAGATAGTCTTCATTTATACTAGAAATTATTAGGTGAAGTACTCAGTTGAAAGGCTATAAACTTAGAAGAGGAGAGAAGAAATGTCATAGAAAGCTTGAAGAAAGAAGAGGACTGGATTAATCACTAGGGTGTCATATAAGTTAAGAATAAATGATTTACATAATTGCATTTAAGGTGCATATGAGATTATATTAGTAGTTGACTCCATCAGTTCTTTATGAAATCAGACTTTTTCTAGGTCCTTTCAGCAGTACATAAAAACAAGTGAAAGAGAATTAACTGAATTTGGCAAAGTGTTCAGACTAGGAGAGAAGAAAAAACAAGTAGAGTTGAACTGGTTAATGAAATAATTGCTACTGGGAAGGGCAGAAAGGAAATAAAAGAAAAAGACATTAGATCTGGGAAAGTGCTGAGGATTTGAGGGGTTAGTGGTTACTGTAATCATGAAGAATTAATTTAGGAGGAGAGAAGTTAAAGAATAGATTTGATAATCAGAGTTTATAAATAGATCCATTGATATCTTTCCTTTTAACAGGATTGTTCTTTAAAAAAACCAATACATTGCTATATAACTGCAAATATTTTAGCCTCTAAACTTCATATGTATATAGAGATATCTTCTCCAATTCATAACACATTTCTTCATACACATTAAAAATTCAATAAATTATTTTTTTTCCAATCTAAATGTTAGGAGCTGCTCCTAGTTCCCACCAGCTGGCCTTACTGTTGAAGTCTCTTCTAATATTACTATTAAATGTGAACTTTTAGAATACCATTTTTCCTATTCTTTTTGTTTTTTGCAGAAATTTTCTAAGTGATTACTCAGCAGTGATAAGAAGAGTGGGGGTTGGGGATGGGTCTATGTGGTGTGAAAATCTATATAAAACAAATCATGGAAATGAAGAGCACTTCAAAAGGTCAAGCATTATACATTCAAAGTGCTTTCACTGGTGAGTCAGGAAGGAGATTTGCTAGAATAGTGTTAACATAAAACAATTATTCAGAAAAAACATGATTTATTAATATTAATTCTCCCCTCTCTTCGAAAGCTGACAGTGCTTTACATAAAATGCTGTTAATTCTCACAACTGTACTTTAAGACAGTTAAGAGGTATTTTTCCTCATTTAGCAAATTGGAAACCGAAAGCAACAAGAGGTAAATAAATGTTCCAGGATCAAAATCTAGTTTTTCTCACCCTCCCATCACCCTCCACATTGTTTAGTGTGAAGGATTTAAAATAAAGTATAGCCACAAATAAAGTAGTGTAACATCATTCAGTATTACTGATATCTTTATTATTATTTGTCCTTCGTTTTGAAAGATAGCTAATGTTATCCTGGCATGAAGTTTTGACTTCGTAGTGAATTAAATCTTTGTAAGTCGGAATTACACAAAAAGTCAGCCTCATTGTCTTTTCCATAGATATTGAAATCTGGTAGTAACAAGATGACTGAATATGACCCAGGTTTCAGTGGATGAACTTAATATTTTATAAGTCTGAGTGAACTCTAAATGCTCCACAGTTTCTGCTTTAGCTATTGAAACAGCCATTGAAATAATTTTTTCTTAACTACTCTTTCTACCAGAAGAAGTCTTCACTTGATTGGGGTAGATATGTGCCCTAATTCACTGAAGAGTTTGAACCTGTCACATGCCTTCTACTAGTTTTAACCTGTCTGCCAAAACAGTTTTATCAGATTGTGTCTATCATTGTGGACAAATACTATTTGGGTGCCCCAAGTGGAAGTTGGATGGAAGGTAGGTACAATTGTAGATAAGTAGCCCAGAAGAGGGCATAGAGAGTTCTGAAAGCAGGAGGTGCAAATCTTACTGAAAAACTGCATACACTCCTCATGATAACCAAGAGGACTGAATATTGGACCTTTTAAGATCCCAAGTTTCCATCATAACTAAGCTCAAAGGACAGTGCTTGCATGGAAATTTTCTATATTACCCAGATGCTAGAGCCTCTCCATAAGTAATACCCTGTATTTACTCCAATACATTTATTGTCTGTGTGACTATTGTTTCCCACTATAAAATGTAAATTATTTAAGCACAAAGACTCTTTAATTTTTACTTTAAAAATGTGCAGTGTGAAGTGAATATTTCCTAGCAAAAATTAAACAATTCCTAGGTGCCTGTTGTTTATTTCTTTTCTTGGATAATTGATTGGACTTAATGTAAAGAAAATCTAGGCTAACATTCTGTGTCTGATAATTATTAACTGCAGCCAAAGGCATTAATATTTCTAGTCCTTAGTATGTTGGGGACAGCTAAGTGACTCAGGGGATAGAGTATTGATTCTGTAGTCAGGAAGATTCATCTTTATGAGTTCAAATCTGTCTCAGTCATGTACTATCTGTTTGAACTTTATTTATTTATGTTTTAATTAAAAAATTTTATACATTATGAAAATATTCTTGTTTAAGAATAAACAAATACCCTCTCCCCAACAAAAAATGAAACTCATGAGAAATAAAGTAAAAGAAAGAGAAAAAATGCATTTCAGTCTGTGTTCTGATACCATAAGCTCTTTCTCTCGAGTGAATCACACTCTTTACCATAAGTGGATCAGAGAAGTTATTTCCATATTTTTTCACAGTTGCTGTTGCTAGTTTTAATTGCCTCCCTCCACTCCACCCCACTGCCATCTATTATACTTTCTCTCTCCTTTCACTCTGTCCTTAATCAAAATTGTGCTGTGGGGCAGCTGAGTGGTCCAGAGGAGTGAGCAGAGGTCCTGGGGCCTGCAGGGCCCAAGCTTACATCCCAACACAGAGACCTAGCAACCACCTGTCCCTGTGGTCTCAGGAAGGCCACCGAATCCCACCACCTTGCAAAAAGAAAAAAAATGTATTCTATGTGATTATCTTCTATGATCTAACCTCTCCTCTATCACCCACATCCCACATCCCCCCTCTCCCCATTCCCCTTCTCTCTTTTTTTTCTTCTAGATATCTATACCCTTTTAGGGAGTGTATGCTATTTTCGTTCTGAGCCATTTCCAATGAGAATGAAGGC
Organism: Macrotis lagotis; assembly: GCF_037893015.1. Lineage (NCBI taxonomy): Eukaryota > Metazoa > Chordata > Mammalia > Peramelemorphia > Peramelidae > Macrotis > Macrotis lagotis. The sequence goes on along the minus strand of NC_133658.1, from coordinate 210,252,702 downwards.
TTCCTCATTTCCTCTCACCTTCCCGCTTCCATTTCATTGCAAAAGCTACATGAAATATCTTTTATATCAATATTTTAGCCAATTCTACCTCTCCCTGCTCTTACTCCCAGTACGTTTCCCTTTCACTCATTGATTCCATTTTTACCATATAGTATATCTGCAAATTCAACTCTCTCCTGTGCCTCATCTATAAAAGCTCCTGCATTATTAAATGAGAAGATTCATATGAGTATTATCATTGTCACCATTCCATGCAGGTCATTAAGACCCTCATAATTTACTGTTCTTGTTCACTCTCAGTGCTTCACCTTAATCTTGTATTTGAAGGTCAAACTTTCTGTTCAGCTTTGGTTGTTTCTATAAGAACATTTGAAATTCCCCTGTTTCATTGAAAGTCCATCTTTTCCCTTGGAAGAAGATGTTCAGTTTTGCTGGGTATTGAGTCTCAGTTGCATTCCAATCTCTCTTGGCTTCTGGAATATTATATTCCAAGCCCTACAGGCTCTTAATGTAGTTGCTGCTAAGTCCTGGGAAATCCCAACTGCAACTCCACAATATTTGAATTGTGTCCATCTGGCTGCTTGTAATATTTTCTGTTTGACTTGGGGGTTCTGGAACTTGGCTATAATATTCCTAGGGCTTGATTCTTGTTTGTTTCTTTCTCTTTCTGGGGGAGATTGGTGGATCCTCTCAATCTCTATTTTATCCTCTGCTTCTAGGATATTAGTGCAATTTTTCCGTAGAAATTCTTTAAAAATGAAGTTAAACTTCCAGCCGAGATGGCAGAGATAAGGCAGGCACTGTGTTAGAATGTCCTAATCTTCAGTCATAAATAAAATGAAACAAACCTCTTAACAGAAATTTGATCAATGAAACCAAGAAAGGGAAGTTAGAAGAAGAACATCTATCACAAGGTTTGTCTTCTGGGATCATGGGTGAGACCGGGTGCAGATGGAGGACTCTGCCAGGAGCACAGGATGGGGTGAGAACCTGAGAGCCTGAGACCAGCACTGACCTGAAATGCTTTGGGGGTATGGGTAAACTGTAGAGCAGGGGCATTGGTTGTGGCATTGATGGTATGGAGCTTGCCAGCAGGGATGGAGGGTGAGTTCCACTTCAAGAGAGTTATAGACATCAATTACAGGGTGCCTCTGGTTCAGAAGAACTTGGAGTCCATTCATTCATTTCAGCTGAGGCCTCTTCCTAGAACCAATTACAGCCAACCTCTGCCCCAGGCTCAGCTGTGAGCAGCAGAGTTACCTCAGTTGTAAATAAGGAGAACAATTACCTTGTTTAAGGTCAAAGGCCCCCACTGTTCAAACATAAAAGTACTCAAGAGCTTTAACCATCCCCTAAAAGTCAAGGGAGAGGGCCTCAAATCAAAGTCATAGACATTCCAGAAAAAGCAACCAGCACACCCTACTGGCCAGTCTATGTCGAATTATTAGACCCAGTGAGTAAAGTCTCTAGGGTTCCCAATACCAAACTTCTGGGAATCAGCCCCTCCCTCAAAAAGGCCATAGGAAAATGAAGAGAAGACCGTGGAAAGGAGAATCCATAGAAAAATTTCTAGAAGAAAAGACCCTAAATCTGAGATACCTAGAACCTCTGAGGAGAATATAATCTGATTTACAACACAGAAAGTAATACTTTTTTTTTTTAGGTTTTTATTTTTTTTTTCAAGGCAAAAGTGATTAAGTGACTTGCCCAAGGCCTCACAGCTAGGTAATTACTAAGTATCTGAGGGTAGATTTGAACTCAGCTACTCCTGACTCCTGGGCTGGTGCTGTATACACTGTGCCACCTAGTACACCTGCAGAAAGACATACTTGAAGAAGGCAGGAAGGAGTCTAAAAGTCAATTAGAAAATTGGGAAAGAAAATTAAGAATTTACAACAAGAAAACAAATCTTTGGAAAATACAGTTGGATGAATACAAAATGAGAATAACTCTCTAAGGTCCTCAACTGGTCAAATGCAAAAAAGAAAATAATTCTCTCAATACCTCAATTGGTGAAATGGAAAACTCTTAGAAAAATAGAATTTACCAAATGAAAAAGGAGTTGCAAAATGTAAATGAAGAAAAATTTTCTCTATAAAAGAATGAGCTGCAGCTAGTGGTTTAGTGGATAAAGCACAGGCCCTGGAGTCAGGCATACCTGGGTTCAAATCTGGTCTCAGACACTTAATAATTACCTAGCTGTGTGGCCTTGGTCAAGCCACTTAATCCCATTTGCCTTGCAAAAAAAAAAAAAACTGCAAAAAAAGAATGGAACCTAATGACTTCATGACATAACAAGAGACTGTTAAAAAAATCAAAAACTAGAAGAAAATGTAAAATACCTCATCAGAAAAACCACTGACCTTGAGAATAGATCAAGAAGGGAGAACCTGATAATTATTTTTTTTTCCTGAAAACATTGAAGAGAAAAAAAAAAGTCTGAAGTTAATATTACAGGATTTAGTGATGGAAAATTGCTCTGATATCATGGAAACAGAGGGCAAAATAGTTCATTAAAGAATATATCTATCCCCTCCAGAAAGAGATCCTAAAATGAAAACATCAAGGAATGTTGTGGCCAAATTCCAGAACTATCAGATAAAAGCGAAATTTCTTCAAGAAAGAAACAATTTATTTATCAAGGAACCACAATAAGAATTATGAAGCACCTAGCTGCATCAACAATAAGGGATCAAAGGGCCTGGAATGAGATATTCCAAAGAACAAGGGAGCATGGAATGCAGCCAAGAATCTCCTGCCCAGCCAAGCTGAGCCTTATTTTACAGGGGGAAAAGATGGACCTTTAATGAAATGGGAGTCTTCCAACATTTCCTGATTGAAAGACCAGAACTAAATAGAAAATTTGTACATCAAACAAGAGGCTCAAGAAACACATGAAAAGGTAAAAAAAAAAGGTGAAATGGGAAAAAGCTGTATCCAAAAAGATGAAACTGGCCATATCTCCACCTGGGAGAAACTTTCTTTTAACACTTGAGAATTGAAACTCTATTAGAGAGAATATACTTAGTCAGAAGTGATGGATACTTATGACTTTTCTGTGAATTAGATAGAATGATTTACACAAAGTACCTCAATAAAAAGGGGACAGTAAGGAGATTGGAGTAGGGAGGAGATTTAATGGGTTAAATCTCATTTCATTAAGAAGTACAAAAGACCTATTGCAATGGAGGGGAAGAAGGGAGGTGCTGATAAGTAATGGAATCTTCCTCTCATCAGACTTGGCTTAAATCAAGCATGCATACATACATGAACAATTAAGAAACTCAGGTTACCTTTCAAGTATTAAAAGGGTAAAAGGATAGTGGGAGGGTGGGAGGGGGAGAAAAAGGGGAACTAACAGAAGGAAGGGTGGGAAGAAGGAAAAAAGGGAAAGAGGAAATGGGGGGCTTGATATAAGATGGAAAACACATTGAACAGGGCAGCATTCAGAAACAAAATGCTGGATATGGATATGGATAAAGTGAAAAAAGGGGAAAAATACAAACAGAGGGAAGATAGCATAGAAGGCAATAAAGAATTAGTTATTATAACTTTGAATGTGAATGGAATGAACACTTCCTTAAAATGTAAGTGGAGCTGTGAGCTCTTCCACCCAGACCTTTTAGCTCTTCCAACCAGTATACACTTACCTCCCCCTGCCTCCAAGTGTGTGGCACCACCGCCTCTCTCATAATGGTTTAAACTTGCCACCTCAAAGTTCTCCATGGATGATGATATTGCTGATCTGTTTGTTGACAATGACTCTGGCATGTACAAGGCTAGAGACAATGCCCCTTCAGGACAACTTCCCTTCCATTGTTGGCCCCCAAGACATCAGGGTGTGATGGTGGGTATGGGCCAGAAAGATAGCTATGTGGGAGATAAAGCTCAGAGCAAGAGAGGTATTCTGACACTGAAGTACCTCATTGAACATGGTATTATCACCAACTGGGATGACATGGAGAAAATCTGGCATCATACTTTCTACAATGAGCTCCATGTGGCTCCTGAAGAGCACCCTTTGATGCTCACCGAAGCTCCCCTGTACCCCAAAGCCAACAGAGAAAAGATGACTCAGATTATGTTTGAGACCTTCAATACCCCAGCTATGTATGTTGCTATCTAGGTTGTGCTGTCCCTATAAGCTGATGGTCATACCACTGGTATTGTGATGTATTCCAGTGATGGTGTGACCCACACTGTATCCATCAATGAAGGTTATGCCCTTGCTCGTTCCATCCTTCATCTTAATCTGGCTGGCTATGATCTAATGGACTACTTTGTGAAGATTCTTACTGAGAGAGGGTAGAGTTTCACTACAACAGCTGAGAGTAAAACCATGTTTGACAGCTCCTAATGGGCAGCTTATCACCACTGATGATGAGAGGTTCTGAAGCCCAGAAGTTCTCTTCCAACCTTCTTTCTTAGGTATAGAATCTGGTGAAATTAATGAAACTACCTTCAACTCCATCATTAAGTGTGACATTGACATCTGTAAGTATCTGTATGACAATAATCTGTTGTTTGGTGGTATCACCATTGTACCCAGGCATTGCTGAGAGGATGCAAAAGGAGATTAGAGCCCTAGTCCCCCAGCACAATGAAAATCAAGATCATTGCCCCACCTGAGCACAAATACTCTATCTGGATTAGAGGCTCCATCCTACCATCTCTTTCCACCTTCCAGCAGATGTGGATCAGCAAAGCAGGAATCTGAAGAATTTGGGCCTTCCATTGCTTCTAAATGGACTGTTTGTGTTTTGTTTTGTCAAAAGGGTGTGATAATGGCCCAAAAAAGAGATGAGATTGGCATGGCTTTATTTGTTTTTTTCTTTCTTTTCTTTTCTTTTCTTTTCTTTTCTTTTCTTTCTTTCTTTTTTTGGCACTTGACTCAGGATTTAATGTTGAAAGTGATGAGTAGTCTATGTATGGTGGAGGCAAACATCACCAAAGTTCTACAGTGCATCTTCAGGACACAGATTGTTCATTTGTTTTATTTTTTTAAGTCATTCCAAGTAATTGTGTAATGCATTATTACGGATTTACTTGCCTCTATGAAGGGAGTTATCCTACTCTTAGAGTAGAGGAGCCACTTAACTAATCATCTGGAAGGGGAGGGGGGTTGAAGGTGCTAGTATTGCTTTCCATGTAAATTAATGTAATGTTTTAAAAAAAAAACTTTTTCCTATCTTCCATCTTAATACTTGTTAACTTTGTAAAATTGTCAACCATAATGTATGGCCCCTTAAAATCCCTTCCTGCCCCCAAAATAAATGCACATGAAGATTTTTGTAGTCTCTCCAGCAGTTTAATAAGATTGGTGCCAGCAATTGGGGTAGGGTAGGAACCATACCTGTACTGAATGTAAGAACACTTCAAAGAAAAGTGCACATTTTAAAGAAAAAATTAAAATGAATAGCATAGAGCATTAAAAACGAGAATCCTAAAATATGTTGCTTATAAGAAATTCATTTGAAACAGAGAGAGACATGAAGAGAGAAGGTAAAAGGTTGGAGCAAAATATAATTTGCTTCAGTTGAAGTGAAAAAAGCAGGGGTAGTAACTATTCTTATCTCAGACAAAGCAGCTGCAAAAATAAATACAGATAAAAGATATAAGGAAGGAAACTAAAAGGTAACAAAGACAATAAAATAATTTCAAAACTAAATATGTATGCACCCAGGGGTATAGCATCCAAATTCTTAGAGAAGTTGCAAGAGCTACAGGAAGACATAGACAACAAAAGGCTACTTGTGGGAGGACTCAACCTTTCACTAACAGATTTAGATAAATCTCATTGTAAAATAAACAAGAAGGAAGTTAAGGTGGCAAACAAATTGTTAGAAAACCTAGATATGATAGACTTATGGAGGAAATTGAATGGGGAATAAAAAGGAATGCACATTTTTTCTGCAGTACATGGCACTTACACTAAAATTGATCATGTACTAGGGCACAAAAAACTAATGATCAGTTGTGGAAAGGAAGAAATAATGAGTACATCTTTCTGAGATCATAGTGCAATAAAAACCATATACAATATTGGGCCAGGATGATATAGCCCCCCAAATAATTGGAAACTAAATAACCTCAATTTTAAAAATGAGTGGATAAAACAACAAATTATAGAAAGAATTAATTATTTAATCCTAGATAATGACAATAATGAACCAATGTACCAATACCTATGGGATACACTCAAGGTGGCTGTCAGGGGATATATTATATGTTTAAATGCTTACATGAATAAATTAGAGAAAGAGGAAATCAATGAACTAAATATGCAACTAAAAAATTAGAGAAAGAACAAATTAAAACCCCCCACCTAAATACCAAATTAGAAAATCTAAAAATTAAAGGAGAAATTAATTAATTTGAAAGCAAGAAAACTATGTATCTAATAAACAAAACCAAGAGTTGGTTTTATGAAAATACAATAAAATAGATTAACCTCTGGTCAATTGGATTGAAAAAAGTAGAAAACAAAATTACTAGTATCATAAATGAAAAAGGTAAACTCACCACCAATGAGAAGGAAATTAAAATAAAACTTTGGAATTATTTTGCTCAACAAACTAAATGGAGTGGATGAATATTTACAAAACTGTAAGTTGCCCAGGTTAAATGAAGAGGATATTAAATACCTAAACAATAGTCTATCAGAAAAAGAAATTCAACAAGTTCATTATTGCACTCACAAAGAAAAAATCTCCAGGGGCCAGTTGGATTCACAAGTGAGTTCTATGTAACATTTAAGGAACAATTGGTTCCAATTCTATATAAGCTCTTTGGAAAAATACATGAAGAGGGAACCTGCCAAACTCTTTCAAAGATACCAGTATGGTGCTAATACATAAACAAGGATGAGTTAAAACAGAAAAAAAATATAGGCCTATATCCCTGATGAATAAAGATGGAAAAATCTTAAATGAAATCTTAGCAAAACGAATACAACAAGTTATCACTAGGATAATTCATTATGATCAAGTATAATTTATCCCAGGAATTCAGGGTTAGTTTAATATTAGGAAAATTGCTAGAATAATTAATTAAATCAATAGCAGCCCTGTCAGAAATGATATGATTATACCAATAGATGTAGAAAAGGCTTTTGACAAAATATAGCACCCTTTCCTATGAAAAACACTATAGAGTGTAGGAATGAATGGATTGTTCCTTAGAGTAATAAGAAGTATCTATCTGAGACCTCCACACGTATTATATGCAATGTGGAAAGGACAAAGGCATCCCCAATAAGATTAGCTGTGAAACAAGGATGACCATTATAACCACTACTATTTAATATTTTATTAGAAATGTTAGCTTCAGCAGAAAGAGAAGAAAAAGAAATCGAAGGAATTAGAATTGGGAAGGAAGAGGCAAAGCTCTCACTTTTTGCAGATGATATGATGCTATATCTAGAAAATTCCAAAAAATCATCTAAAAAACTCCTAAAAATAATTAGCAAGTTTAGTATAGTCACAGGATATAAAATAAAACCTCATAAATCCTCAAAAGTCTTATATATGACTAGCAAGATACAGCAAGATAGAGAAATCCCATTCAAAATAATCTCAGACAAGATAAAACACATGGGATTCTATCTGCCATGGCAGACTCAAAAACTTTTTCAAAACAACTACAAACCACTTCCCAAAGAATAAAATCAGATTTCAATAGCTGTGCAAAATAAACTGCTTATGGATATATCAACATAATATAATAAAAATGACAATTCTACCAAAACTAAAATATACATTTAGTACACTTCCAATCAAAATTCCAAAAAAATTCATTCAATGAGTTAGAAAACATTGTAAGTAAATTCAGATGGAGAAATATAAAGCCATGAATTTCCAGGGATTCAATGAAAAAAAGTGCAAACAAAGGTGGCTTAACCTTACAAGATCTAAAATTATATTATAAAACATCAGTCATCAAAACTGACATATATTGGCTAAGAAATAGAGTGGTGGATCAGAGAAATGAACTAGGTACAATAGCAGGAAATGATTATAGTAATCTGCTGTTTGATAAAGCCATAGAGTCCAGCTATTGGGATGAAAGCACTCTCTTTGATAAAAAGTATGGAAGAAACTTGCATCAGACCAACACATCACACTCTGTACCAAGATAAAATCAAAATAGATACACAATCTAGACATAAAAAACAATATTCTAAGCAAACTAGAAGATCATGGAATAGTTTACCTGTCAGATCTAAGGTAGAGATGGAGAACAGAATTAAAAACAAACTAGATAATTTTGAATACGTTAATTTGAAAAGCTTTTGGATAGACAAAATCAGAAGTAGCAAGATTAAAGAAATGTAGTAAATTGGGAAAGGGTTTTTACAACTAGTATTTCTGAAAAAAGACTCATTTCTAAAATACACACAGAACTGAACTAAATTTTCCAAAAAAAAATCCCTTCCCCAATTATCAAATAGGCAAAGGATATGCAAAGGCAATTTACAGATGAGGAAATCAAAATCATCCATAGTCATATGGAAAAGTTTCTCTAAATCATTCTTATTAGAGAAAATTAAAGCATCTCTGAGGTACTACTTCATACTTCTCAGTCTGGTCAATATGACCAGAAAGGACAGTGATCAATGTTGGAAGGGATGTGGGAAATCTGGGACATTAATACATTGTTGCTGGAGCTGTGAACTCATTCACTCCTTCTGGAGAGCAGTTTGGAATTGCACCCAAAGAACAACAAAAATGTGCATACCCTTTGATCCATCAGTACCACTACTGGGTCTATACCTTGAAGACATCATGAAAAAGAGCAAAAACATCACTTATACAAAAATGTTCTTAGAAAATCTGTTTGTGGTGACAAATAATGGTAACTAAATGAATGTCCTTCAACTGGGAATGACTTAACAAACTCTGATATATGTATTTCAATGTAACAATATAGTTCTATTAGAAAACAGAAGGAATAGGAATTCAGGAAAGCATGGAAAGATTTGCATTAACTGATGCTGAGTGAGATGAGCAGAACCAGAAAAACATTGTACACCTTAAAAACAACATGGGGATAATGATCAACCTTGAAGGACTCACTCATTCCATCAGGGCAACAATTAGGGACAATTTAGGGCTATCTGTGATAGAGAATCCCATCTCCATCCAGTGAAAGAATTGTGGAGTTTTGTAAAAAAACTTTTAGCTTTAACTTAGGAAAAACAAAGAAAAACTTATATCATTATGTAATTTTGCTGTTATACTTTATTTTTCTTCCTTAACGATATGATTTCTCTCTCATCATAGTCAACCTAGAACAATGTATAGCATGGAAACAATGTAAAGACTAACAGACTATCTTCTGTGGGGGTGGGGAGAGAGAAGCAAAATTAGGGGTAAAATTGTAAAACTCAAAATAAATAAATAAAATCTTTTCTAAAAAAATTTTTAAAAAATGAAGTCAGGTCTCTTTTCCTGATCATGTATTTCAGGTAGCACAGTAATTTTAAAATTATCTTCTTAGATCTATTTATCCAGCTCAGTTGTTTTTTCAATGAGATATTTCACATTTTCTTCTAATTTTTTATTCTTTTGGTGTTGAATTATAGTGTCTTGATTTCTCTCAAAGTCATCAGCTTCTTTTACCTTCATTCTACATCTGAAGGATTTGTTTTCCTCAGAGAGCTTTCTCATCTCCTTTTCCACTTGGCTCATTCTACTTTTTAAAGCATTCTTCTCTTCAATAACTTTTTGAATTGTTTCATCCATTTGACCTAAATTGGTTTTTAACATGTTATTTTCTTCAGCATTTTTTGAATTTCCTTGACTAAGTTGTTGACATTATTTTCATGTTTCTCCTGCATCTTTCTCATTTCTTTTCCCAATTTTTCTTCTAGTTCCCTTACTTGATATTTAAAATCTTTATTGTACTCTGTCATAGCCTGAGCCCAACTTCTATATTTCTTGGAATATTTAGATGCAGAAGGTTGTACTTTCTCATCTTCAGACTGAGTATTTTGTTCTTCCATGGGACCAAAGTAATTGTCTTTGGTCAACTTCCTTTTTTCTGTTTACTCATTTCCCCAGCCTGTGCCTGGTTTTGGGGTGCTTCCTGTTCTTTTAAGTGTTATTGAAACACCCCCCCCAACAACCTCAGTATGGGAGGCTTTGACTTCTCTTCTGGTCTTTTGAATGACCTCTAGCCTAGGAGCTGTGAAGGGGGTTCCCTGCTTTATCAGGTCCCCGCCTGCAACCAGGATTTGAATGTGGTCAAAGTCCCAGAATTCCATTCCAGGAAAAGAGGACAGAACTTGGCAGTCTGCCTCCATTCCCTTACCTTTCGTTGGCTAAGCACTCAGCCAGCAGCTGCCTGGAGGTTTCTACTGAAAGAAAAGGCTCAGCATTGCAGGATAGTGGATTCTTTTTTGCATTCCAAGATCCCTTGTTCTTTGAAATATCTTGTTCCAGGCCCTTTGATCCCTTAATATTGATGCAGCCAGGTCCTTCGTAATCCTTACCGTGGCTCCTTGATATTTACATTGCTTTTTTCTGGCTGCTTGCAGGATTTTCTCTTTTATCTGATAGTTCTGGAATTTGGCCACAACATTCATTGGTGTTTTCATTTTAGGATCTTTTTCTGGAGGAGTTCTATGTATTCTTTCAATAACTACTTTGCCCTCTGATATGATACATCCCATCCATCACTAGATCCTGTAATATTAAGTCCATGCTTTTTTTCTCTTCAATGTTTTCGGAAAGTCCAATAATTTTCAGGTTGCCCCTCCTCAACCTTTTCTCAAGGTCAGTGGTTGTGCTGATGATGTATTCCACATTTTCTTCTATTGTTTCTATTTTTTGGCTTTCTTTTACTGGCTCTTTCTGTCTCATGGAGTCATTAATTTCTGAAGACTCCATTCTTTTTTAGAGTGGAGTTTTTTTCATTTTTGCCACTCTGATTAGTCCATTATACTTTTGAAATAGCTTTCCATTTGACCAATTGAGGTTTTCAGAGAATTATTTTCTTCTTGCATTTGCCCAGTTGAGGAAATGAGAGAATTATTTACATTTTGTATTTGTCCAGTTGATGATCTGAGAGATTTATTCTCATTTTTATTTGTCCAATTTTATTTTTTAAGGATTTATTTTCTTGTTGGAAGGTATTAATTGTCTCTCCCAAATTTTCCAGTTGATTTTTAAACTTCTTCCTTATTTCTTCAAGGAAATCTTTCTGTGTTGAAGACCAGGTCGTATTCTCCTCAGAGGGTCTAGGTCTCTCTGATTTAGGTTCTTTCCTTTCCAAGAATTTTTCTGTGGATCCACCTTGCCACTGGCCCTTCTTCATTGTTCTAAGACCTTGAGTTGGGGAGGGGCTGGTTCACAGGGGTTTGGGATCAATAGAGGCATTACTCACTGAGTGTAATTTCTCTGGCTGGACAGTAGGAGGTGCTGGTTGCTTTCTCTGGAGTTTCTGTGACCTTCATTGAGGCCTTCTCCCTTAGCTTGAAGGGAAGAGTTGGAGCTAATGGTGGGCTTTGCCCTGGCCTGAGGTCATATCTCTGCCTATTCTCAGATGGGCTGGTTCTTCTGCTCACACACCTGTGCCTGAGGCAGAATTAGTCTGCAATTGTTTGTTCTGGGAAGAGGACTCAGCTGGAGTGGAGGCATGGACTCAGAGTTCCTCAGACCAGAGGAGCCCAGGGATGGTGTCCACAGTTATCCTGCTCCAGAACTCTACCCCCCAGCCCTGTTCACAAGCTCCAGAGTGTCAGCATGCACCTGCTCCCTAGTTGACTTAAGCTCCTGTCATTTAGCCCCATCAGTTATCCAGCAGATCCAGCTCTCAGGCCCTCAGACTCCCTGGCTCCATTCTGCTGCTAATCTGACTGATCCGGGGATGATCTGCCCTCTGTGCCCAGACTCACCTGCCCGAATTTGTTCAGTGCTGCTGAGGGAACCAAATCCTGATGTAGATGTGCTTTCTCCTGGCTTTTCTTTCTGGGTTTTATGGGTCGGATTTCTTTTAAGAGGTTTGTTTCATATGATAGATGGGGAAAGATCAGGAGACTTTAAAACTGTTCCTGTCTTCTCTCTGCCATCTTGGCCGGAAGTCCTTTCTGTTTGATCTTGAGCAAGTTTCTCAACCCTTTTTTCCCAGTTTCACATTGAGATGTAAATACCAAATCAAAGAGTCAATGGTTTTAGAGACAGGAATATGATCATGACTTATTCAGGGTCATACATGTATTAACAGACAGATAAACTCAAGAGACAAGAGGAAAGTGAGAATCAGAATTGTTCAATGAATGTACCAAGATCACAAAGTTAAATTAAGTTCCTGAGAATTGAATTCACATCTTTCCTATTTTAACACACAACAAGGAGTGTTTTACACAATAAGTGATTAATATGTTTTATGGTGTAATAAATCGTAAAAAGAAAATTTTTACAGACTACCTTCAGGTTATCAAAGTGTTCTTTTTAAAAGAAACCCATGAGATGGATAATGACAATATTAACATCCCTCCTGATGAAAATATTTAGTCTAAAAAGATGTTTTAAAAATTGTCCAAGGTTGCTCACCAACTGTCATTGCCTAAGATTTCAACACAGATTGAATCTTTTCACTTTATTAAGCTGTCAATATTCAATAATCTAGGGGCGGCTAGGTGGCATAGTGGATAAAGCACCGGCCTTGGATTCAGGAGTACCTGGGTTCAAATCTGGTCTCAGACACTTAATAATTACCTAGCTGTGTGGCCTTGGGCAAGCCACTTAACCACATTTGCCCTGTAAACACCTAAAAAATAAAAAAAAAAAAATAATTTAGTTCATTTTCTCCACTCCATTTACAGAAATGGAGTCTGAGGTTCTAAGAGGTAAATTGAAGTATTAACTTAAAAAATATAAAACTCAGAATCTCTACTGACATTTCCAATTCTCTGCCTAACAACCATCTCTGCTCCTTAAAAACATTTATCTTCATTATGTCTCTAATGCAATAATTTATTTTATATTATTATTGTTTCTTTGGAGACTTTTCTCATCTTGAAAATGAGAGATTCATAACATTCTAGATGATTCTTTAAAAATGGAAATCCATCTAAAGTAAATATAGACCACCTTTCCTACTCAGTCAGAAGCTCTACTATTTTGGTTCCAAAGCCACTGAACAACAATAAAAAACAAATTTAGAGGCTTCCATTAAGAATATCAACTGATCACCAAGAAAATCATGTTTGAATCATATTTAAATTTCTTAGAATTCTGTAAATTTATATGGAATACAAATCATTTTATGTGCTTTGGGGAGACTCAGCTGAAGTTATAAACATTTCCTTGGGATGTATCATATCAGACAATTCAGTTACTGATGAGGCATGAATGCCTCTAATGGCATATTCTGTAGGGTGATTTATTCTAATTGTCACATTGGGACCTGTTATTACACAGTGTTAGGATGGGTCACTGCATTAGAAAATTAAAGCTGATGTAAGGCATTCATTTTTGGCCTGTTTGTAAATTCAGACATTTTGACTAAAAAGATGCTGACTATATAAGTACTATATGTGATACACTCAGCAACTACTTGTCTGATGACTGCAAAACCAGAAGTTAGAAAAAGGGAAAAAATTCTAATACATATATATATATATATATATATATATATATATATATATATATATGTATATTGTATATGTTACCTTTCAAGCTACTAAGATCCAAAGGTGCAAATAAAGATTAAAGATGTAATAGGGAAGCTGATAGAGATTGCATGATGAATGATCAATGAGAAATATCCTCCAAAACATTTAAAATTGCATATGATCTCATTGTTTCAGTCTAAGTGACAAACATATTAAGAAAATTATTACTACTTGAAAGAAAAGAATTATACAGTTTCAAACTTAGAGATCTGTTAAGTTTAACCACATTTTTAATGGCAAAGAAAACTAAAGCCAAATGAGGAATAGAGATTTAGACAGGACCAAGAATTAAAACAGCAGAGAAAGGATTCAAAATCTAGTGTTCTGCCTTTAAATTCAGTAGTCCATTTTTTGAATTATGTCGCTAGTTTCTTGGTTTTTTTGGTCTAGTACTCAAACAAGGCTTTGCAGATTCTGGAAAGCAGACAATGTAGATATTTCACTGAAAAGAAAGAAGGAAAAAAATCTATCTTCTGAGTGCATAAAGACAGAAAATTGTCAGCAGCATAAAATCTAATTACTTTTCAAAGCAGAATAAGAAGTGAGATGTCAAAAAGCCTTGTCTGATATTTTACATAATTTCTAAATTCAAAGGAAATTGTGTGCATGCAAATGAGGAAGCAGGTGTCTGCCATATGGAGCCTTGCCACAGTTATCCAAATTATACCTAGTTTGGCAAAGTGCACCCTTTTTTCTGTATTATATTACGAGTCTAAAGCTTTCAAATCTCAAAAGTGAGCTTTTCAAAGTATAGTTGTTGTGGCTGAAGATTCAATCAGCAAGTGTATGTGTGTTTGTGTTTGTATGTGTGTATGTGTGTGTGTCTGTGTGTCTGTGTCTGTGTCTCTGACTGTATGCATGTGGGTGCACATGAACAAATATGCTTAAATTTCTATGTGTAAATGCTGAATGTTAGACTCTTAATAGCTAAATTGGTCCTGTTTATTAAGGGTTTGATTCCATCTCTCCTTAATGGTAGTACCCAGTGCTAGTACTTAGTCTTATATGTCTTATTTAGGAAACACTTATTTCACATCAATTCATTATTTGGAAATCAAGAAACTGGGCATTGTATTCTATCAGAATAAAAATCAAAAGTTTTCCTTTCATAGAAACAGGTATCAGAGCTGGAAAAATATTTGCCATATAAATTATCTGAGCTGAAAGGGACCTTTGAGCAAAAAAAAAAACAAAAACAGAGAATGTCAGTATTGGAAAGAATATGGTAAATAAATTAATATATCAGTGAATCAAAAGGTGTTTATTGATTTTTGTTTTATATATCAAGCACTGGTAAACAGAAGATGCAAATACAAAAGTGAAAATAGCTCCTGACCACAAGGAATTTCTACTTTAAGAGGAGGAGATGACACATATAAGGAAGGTTCATACTGTGAAATGTATTTTGGTTTGCAAAGTTGCTGTTATTGAGTGAGACATAGGAGAATATATTTACATATATTTTCTAAGAGATATAACAAGAATGATTTATTATGATTTAAGAATTGGAAAAAAAGAAAGCAAGGTTTTGGTGGAAAGGGCAGGGAATGAAATGAAGTATAAATATTTCCAGTTATAGATATAGTAGGCAATTAATTTATTAATGTGTAAGGGCTCTAAGGCAAATGTTTTCTTAACACAGGGTCTGTCTTAATAATGTTTATTGACTAGTGATGAAAAGTTAAGTGCACTTAATGTCACACTTAATGGGATGTTGGGAGAAAGGGATGGAGATTTTACTTCCATGAATTGGAGTAAAAAAAATAGGTCAAAATAGGCATAGAATATCAGAAGTGGTAAGAATCATATAACATCAGATGTTGGCACTAGAAGATTTTCTATAACACAGAGTATTAGAGATAGTGCCTTTTGGTTTAGAAAATCAGACAGGATTA
The DNA here is from genome assembly GCF_037893015.1 of Macrotis lagotis. NCBI lineage: Eukaryota > Metazoa > Chordata > Mammalia > Peramelemorphia > Peramelidae > Macrotis > Macrotis lagotis. The sequence continues at coordinate 210,237,129 of NC_133658.1, read as the reverse complement.
ATAAATACTTGTTGTTTGATTGAATGGAAGATATATTAGACCAGCAAACAGAAATGATTAACCTGGATTCTTGGAAATTTCATTTGTTTAATATTTTAGTGACTATTAAATAAAATTGATTTCTTTGGCGATCTTATTTTTCTATAACAATAATTTCTCCTTTTGCCAAATCATAGAATTTAAGATATAGAAGGAACCTCAGTGGCACTAACTCTGAACCACAGTTAAATAATTCTTCACTACAGTGAAATATACAAGGACTAATCCAACATTTGATTGAAGAACAACAGGAAGAGAAACTACCTCCTAAGGCAGACTATTTTATTTTAAAATAATTTACTTTTTATTTTTAGTTTTTCATTTATATGCACATGTATATTTTTAAGTTGAAAAATTTCCATCCACCCACCCCTCCTACCTCCCTTCCCTCAGCAGCAAACCATCAGGTTAGCATCGTACATACATATTTTTGATAAACATGTCTACAGTTTAGTTATGTCTGGTATGAGGAATTGGGATTAAGACGAAAAGATACAAAGGATATAATTTTTATAATGTGTTCATCAGATAATGAAGAGTCGTTTTTTTGTGTGCTTTTCCTCTGGTTGGGGATAACATTGTCTATAGCTGTATCAGTAGTTTTCCTAGCTCTCTGAACTGCTGAGAGGAGCTGCTTCCATCAAAGTTGTTCATCTCAAAATGTTAGTGATATGTACATTGTTCTCTTGGTTCCACTACCTTCATTCAGCATCAGATCCAGTAACTCATTCCATGCTTCTTTAGAGTACGACCATTTGTGTTTTCTTATAGAACAATAGTATTCCATAGTATTCATGTACCATAACTTGTTTAGCCATTCCCCAATTGATGGTCATCCCCTCAATTTTCAGTTCTTTGACACTACAAAAAAAACCGCTATGAATATTTTGGAACATGTAGGGCTTTTCCTTCTTTTAAAATAAATTTCATCTGGATATAGATTATGAACAGTTTTATTGCTCTTTGGGCATAGATCCATATTATTCTCCAGTAAGGTTGGATTTGTTCACAACTCCACCAGCAATACATCAATGTCCCAAGCCTCCCACAACATCTGCAACATTGATCATTTTCCCTTTTTCTCATCATGTCCAATCTGATACCTCATTGTTGTTTTAGTTCTCATTTCTCCAATCAATAATGATTTGGAGCATATTTCCATGTGATTATATATATATATATATATGTATATATATATATATATATATATATATATATATACATATATATATATATATATATTTCTAATTCCTTCATTTGAAAACTGTCTGTTCTTATCCTTTCAACATTTGTGTAGCTTTATAAATTTGATGCAATTCTCTATATAGTTTAGAAATCAGATCTTAATTAGAGCTCTCAATTATGTAGATTTTTTCCCCAGCTTTCTGCTTTCCATCTAATTTTGGCAGCATTGATTTTATTAGTTAAAAAACTTTTTTTTAATTTATTGTAGTCAGTGTTATTCATTTTGTAATTTATAATGTGCTCTAATTCTTGTTTGGTCATAAATTTATCCCCTTTCCATAGATCTGATAGAATATTTCTTGGTCTATTAACTTATCTATGGTGTCACTCTTTATGTCTAAAACCTTTGAATGTGTATATTGTTCTCTTGGCTCTGCTCCCTTTGCTAAGTATCAGATCCTATAACTCATTCTATGCTTCTCTAGAGTCCGACCATTGATGATCACTTACAGAACAATAATATTCCATAGTATTCATGTACCATAACTTATACCATATATGTACCATAAGCATTCCCCAATTGATGGGTATCTCCTTAATTTTTCAATTCTTTGCCACTACAAAAAGAATTGTTGTGAATATATTAAAACACATGGGACTTTTCTTATTTTTTTATGATTTCCTCTGGATATAGGTCTAGCATTGCAATTTCTGGCTCAAATTGAAGAAACATTTTATTGCTCTTTGGCTATAGTTCCATATTGCTTTCTAGAGTGGTTGGATCCTGAACAATTTACTTTTAAACAATTCAAATTGTTAGCAAGTTTTTCCTCATATCAAGTCTAAATTTTCCTCATCAATTTATGCAAATTGAAGATGTGTACTATATTTTCTATTTTTCTTCTTACCATATATACATATGTACATATATATATATATATATATATATATATATATATACATATGTACATTTGCAAATATCATTCCTACTGCCCGAATAGAGGGTAAGTCATTGTTAAATCATTTGATTACCTATTGAGGTTTTTTTTTAATCTGTGCAAACATAAGAGTAAGAGATGCTACTCTTCTCCCCCCAGAAATTTTGGCCAGTGTTTGATAACTAGTTTTTAGAATGAATTTTCAGGAGTTAAATTTTATCTTCTGGAAATGAATGTCAAATTAAAGGCTTCTTCATTTGCCTTTTAGATTCCTTTTTGTTTAATCCACCAATTTTTTTTTATTTTTTTGCTAATTATTTGTTTTTTCCAATTACATGCAATAGTAATTTTTACCAATCACAATTTTCTTTACAAGGTTTTGAGTTTCACAATTTATCTCCCTCCTTCTCTTCCCTCTTCCCTCCTTCCCAACTGAAAGCAATCTGATATAGACTCCACTTTTGTAACCATGCTAATCATAGATCAGAATTGACTTTGTTTTAAGAGAAGAATCAGATCCAAAAAGAAAGAAAATATAAAACTTTTAAAAATTGAAGATAATAAGCTTTGATCTTCATTTAAACTTCACACTCCCTTCTCACATACAGATAGTATTTACCATCATAAATCATTTTTTTTAGGTTTTTGCAAAGCAAATGGGGTTAAGTGGCTTGCCCAAGGCCACACATCTAGGTAATTATTAAGTGTTTGAGAGTGGATTTGAACCCAGGTACTCCTGACTCCAGGGCCAGTGCTTTATCCACTATGCCACCTAGCTGCCCCCATCATAAATCTTTTAAAATTATCTTTGATTAATATACAGCTGAACAAGTGAACAAGTCCATCATGGTTGAACACCATGGTTGTTATTATTTATAATGTTCTGGTTCTGCTCATGTCACTCAACATCAATTCATACAAGTATTTCCTGGCTCTTCAAAAATCCCATCCCACATAATTTATATTTTAAATAAATATTTTGCTTTCCAATTATAAATAACATAATTTCTACCTATTATTTTATAAGGCTTTTGAATTTTACAATATACAAATATATCTTTGGTGAAGAAATAAAATATTAAGCATAGGAATATTATGTACTACATAATTCAACTTTTTTTTTGAAAAATTAAAGGTAATAATCTTTGGTCTTTGCTTAAACTCCACAGTTTGGGCTATGGATACAGATGGTATTTTCCACCACAGATCTCCAAAAATTGTCCCTGATTAATGAACTGATAGAATAAGCATGTCCCTCAAGGTTGACCATCACCAGCATGTTGCTGTTTCAGTGCACGATGTTCTGATTCTGCTCATCTTACTCAGCATCATTTCATGCAAGTCTTTCCATCTCTGCTTTTCTAAGTCAGTACTTTCTTAGCCAGTACTAGGCAGTTTTCATGACTGATGTTTTGCAATTTAATTTTCAATCTGGTAAGGCTAAGCCACCTCCATAATGTACTTTTTTCATTAAATCCCTTGATATCCTTGCCTTTTTGTTCCTCCATATGAATTTAGTTACAATTTCTTCTAACTCATTAAATTAATTTTTTGGATGATTGATTGGTATGGCATTAAATAAATAGTATAATTTAGGTGGAAATGTCATTTTTAATTATAATAATTTGGCTTGTATATGAGCAAATGATAATTGCCCAGTTAATTAAATCTGATTTTATATACCTGCAAAGTGTTTCATAGTTGTTTTCATAGATTCTCTGAGTTTGCCTTGGTAGGAAGATTCCCAAGTATTTTATGTTGTCTGAAGTTATTTTAAGTGGGATTTATCTTTCCAGGTCTTGCTGTTGTATCTTGCTTCTAATATAAAGAAATATTGAAGATTTCTATGTCTTTATTTCATATCCTGTGACTTTGCTAAAGTTGCTAATTGTTTCCAGAAGTTTTTTGGTTGATTTTTTAGGATTCTCCAGGTATACCATCATGTCATCTGAAAAGAGTGAGAGTTTTGTTTCTTCCTTCCCAATTCTAATTCCTTCAAATTATTTTCTTCTCTTATTGCTGAACTTAATATTTCTAATACAATAGTGAATAGTAGTCGTGATGACAGGCATCTTTGTTTTACCCCTGATTTATTGGGGATTGCATATAATGCTTGTCGATGATCTTAGATAGATATTGCTCATCATTCTATGTCACAATCCATTTATTCTAATGTTCTCTAGTGTTTTTAGTAGGAATGAGTGTTGTATTTTGTCAAAGGTTTTTTTTTTTTTTTTTTTTTTTTTTTTCCCAGCATCTATTGAGATCATCATATGATTTCTGCTAGGTTTGTTCTTGATATAGCCAGTTATACTGACAGTTTTTCTAATATTGAACCAACCCTGAATTCCTAGATTGAATTCTGCTTGGTCATAGTATATTATCCTAGTGATAACTTGCTGTAATCACTTTCCTTAGTTTTATTTAAGATTATTGCATCCATATTCATAAGAGAAATTGGTCTATAACTTTCTCTGTTTTGCCTCTTTCTGGTTCAGGTCTCAGCACCATAATGGTATCAAAGAAGGAATTAGGCAGAGTTCCATTTTTATATATTTTTACAAAGAGTTTATATAAAACTGGAGACAATTATTCCTTAAATGTTTGATAGAACTTACTTGTGAATCCATCTGGCCCTGGAGAAGTTTTCTCAGGTAGTTCATTGATGGCTTGTTGAATTTCTTTTTCTGAGATAAGGTTATTCAGATATTTAATTTCCTCTTCATTTAACCTGTGAAGCTTATATTTTTGTAAATATTCATTCATTTAAAATAGATTATTAAATTTATTGGCATTCAGTTGGGTAAAATAGTTCTGAATTACTACTTTAATTTCCTCCTCTTTGGTGGTATAATTTTTGATACTAGTAATTTAGTTTTCTTTGTTTTTTTAAATCAAATAACCAAAGGTCTATCTATTTTATTATCTTGTTTTTCCCCATAAAACCAACTCTTGTTTTTTTTTATTACTTCAATAGTTTGCTTCTTTCAATTTTATTAATTTCATTAATTTTTAGAATTTTTAATTTGGTAATTATTTGGGGGTTTGTAAATTTGTTCTTTCTCGAATTCTTTTTTTATTTACATGCTTAGTTCATTGATTTCCACCTTCTCTACTTAATTCATATAAACATTCAGATATATAATATTTTCCCTAATAACTGCTTTAACTGTATCCCCTAAATTTGTGTATGTTGTCTCATTGTTGTCATTTTCTAAGATATCATTATCTCTATCAATAATTTGGTGTTTGATCCATTAATGATTTAAAATGAGGTTATTTCATTTCCAATTAGTTTTAGGTCTCTCTCTCTCTCTCCATGGCCCCTTAATGCATGTTATTATTTTTTGTCTAAAAAGGAAGTATTTACCATTTCTGCCTTTCGGCATTTGATTATGTGGTTTTTATGACTGAATACATGATCAGTTTTTTTGGTAGGTACCATGTTCTCCAGGAAAAGAAAATGTATATTCCGTTCTATCCCATTCAGTTTTCACCAGAGCGCTGTCATGTCTAGGTTTTCTTTATTTTTTGTTTGATTGTTTTTTAGGGGGGGGTTTGCAAGGCAATGGGGTTAAGTGGCTTGCTCAAGGCCAAACAGCTAGGTAATTATTAAGATTCTGAGGCAGGATTTGAACTCAGCTACTCCTGACTCCAGGGCCGGTGCTCTATTCACTGCGCCACCTAGCTGCTCATGTCTAAGTTTTCTAACATTCTATTTACCTCCTTTAATTCCTTCTTGTTAATTTTATTGTAAGATTTATCTAATTCCAAGAGAGGGAGTTTGAGATCTCCCAAAAGTAGTGTTTTGCTGGCTATGTCTTCCTGTAACTCATTCAGCTTCTCCTTTTAAAATTTCAATGCCTTTAATGATGTAATGCATCTCTTCCTCGGTCATAAACGATTTCCTTTTCCAGAGACCAGACAAGTAAACTACTCCTGCATCCATCTTCTAGTTTGCTTATCATATTGGGTTTTTTTTTTTTTACATCCAGATCTGTATACATTTTGACCTTATCTTGGTATAGGGTGTGACATGTTGGTCTAATCTAAGTTTCTTCCATACTAACTTCCAATTTTCTCAGCAATTTTTTTTTTTATTAAAGGGAGAGTTTTTATCCCAATAGCTCTACTCTTTGGATTTATCAAACAGAAGATTACTATAATCACTTCCTGCTATTTTACCTATTCTATTCCACTGATCCACCATTCTATTTCTTAGCCAATACCAGACAGTTTTAATGACTGAAACTTTATAATTTTTAGATCTTCTAAGGCTGTCACCTTTTTCACTTTTTTTCATTGAATCCATGGAAATTATTGACTTTTTATTTCTCCATATGAATTTCCTTACAACATTTCTAACTCATTAAAGTAATTTATTGGATTTTTTGATTGGTAGGGCACTAAATAGGTAGTTTAGTTTTGGTAGAATTGTCATTTTTATTATATTATCTCAACCTATCCATGAGCAGTTGATGTTTGCCTAGTGACTTAAATATGATTTTATTTCTGTGAGAAGTTTTGTGTAATTGTTTTCAAAAAGTCTTTGAGTTTGCCTTGGCAGATAGACTCCCCGGTATGTCATGTTGTCTGGGGTTACTTTGAATGGGATTTCTATTTCTAGCTCTTTCTTCTATATTTTGCAAGTTATATATACATACATACATACATATATATAAATATATATATATATATATATATATATATTTGTGCGTGTGTGTGTGTGTGTGTGTGTGTGTGTGTGTGTGTGTTGGGAATTTATGAGGGTTTATTTTTTTATCCTGCGACTTTACTAAAGATGCTATTTAATTCTAGTAGTTTTTTAAAATGATTTTTGGTATTCTCTAGGTATACCATCATGTCATCTTCAAAGAGTGACAGTTTTGTTTCTTCCTTCCCCATTCTAATTACTCCACTTTCTTTTTTCTTCTCTTATTCCTCAAGGTAACATTTCTAATATAATATTGAATAGTAGTGGTGATAACAGACATCCTTGTTTCACCCATAATCTTATTGTGAATGCCTCCAGCTTATCCCCAATTCCAGTAATGCTTGTTGATGGTTTCAAATAGATACTACTTATCATTCTAAGGAACAGGCTATTTATTCCTACATTCTCCAGTGTTTTAGTAGGAATGTGTGCTGTATTTTTCAAAGGCTTTTAAGCATCTTTTGAGATAATCCAATGATTTATGTTAGGTTTGTTACAGATATAGTCAATTATACTACTAACTTTAACTTGGGAAAAATCTGCTATTTTATTATGTAATTTTGATATCTTTTCTACTTAATTTTTCTTCCTTAAGAATATAATTTCTCGGGGCAGCTAGGTGGCGCAATGGAGGATATAGTTTCTTTCTTTGTCTTTTTTTAATGAGCTCTATCTTTGCAGCTGCTTTATCTGAAATAAACATTGCTATCCCTATCTTTTTCCCTTCAACTAAACCAAAAGGTATTCTGCTCCAACCTTTTACCTTTATTCTATATGCAAATCTCTATTTCAAATGAGTTTCTTGCAATCAGCATATTGTAGGATTCTGGTTTTAATCCACCCTGCTATTCAATTAAATTTAAAAGGAGAGTTCATCCTATTCACATTCAAAGCTACAATTACTAACTCTTTATTGCCCTCCTTGCTATCTTACCTCTTCTTGTACTTTTTACCTTTTTTTTCACTTTATCCCTATTTCCCCAGTATTTTTCTTTTGAATACCTCTTCCTTCTTTGTTTTCCCCCCTTATATCCAGCCCCTCTCCCTTTGCCCTTTCTTCCTTCCCTTCCTTCTGTCAACTCCTCTTTTCCTTTTCCCCACACCCTTTCCCCTCTCAATACTTGAAAAGTAAGATAAGCTTCTCAATTTAACTGATTGTATGTCTCTCTCTCTCTCTCTCTCTCTCTCTCTCTCTCTCTCTCTGTGTGTGTGTGTGTGTGTGTGTGTGTGTGGTTCCTTGGTATTTCCTTTTTTTTCTTTCTGGCTGCTTGCACAGTATCTTTTATATGATAGTTCTGGAATTTGTTCATAATTTTCCTTAGTTTATTTTTTCATTTTGGTATCCCTTTCAGGAGTAGATCAATGTATTATTTCATGAACTATTTTGCCCTCTGGTTCCATGATATTTAGGCAATTCTCTTTCACCATATCTGGAATATAGAGTATAGGTTTTTATTCTCCTCAATGTTTTCAGGAAGCCAAATGCTTCTTAAGTTACTTCCCTTTTATGTATTCTCCAGGTCAGTTATTTTTTCATCTTTTTGGTTTTGTTTAACAGATTCTTGTTGTCTCATAAAGTCATTAGATTCCATAGATTTCACTCTATTTTAGAGAAGAATTTTCCTCACTTATCTTTTGCAAATCCTTTTCCAATTGGTCAGTTCTATTTTTTTGAGGAGTTTTCCATTTGCCCAACTGTTTTTCAGAGAATTATTTTCTTTTTTGTACTTGTCCAATTGTATTTTTGGTGGCAAGATATTAATTTTCTCTTGCATTTCTTTTCCCATTTTTCCAATTAATTTTTAAACTCCTTACTGGTTTCTTATAAGATGTCTTTCTAGACTAGAGACTAATTAGTATTCTCCTCTGAAGTTCTAGTTCTTTCTGAATTAGGATCCTTGTAATCAATGTAACTTTCAATGGACTCCCTGTTTCTGCTGGCTTTTCTTCATTTTTCCAAGGATTTTGTGTTTGGGAAGGGGTTGGTCCACAGACCTTTGATATTGAAATCCCTAGGAAATTTGCTCAATGTTTTTAGTAACTCCAAGTGTACTGGCCATTGGTGGGTACTAGATGCTTTTTTCTGGAGTGTCTGTGACCTTGATTAGTGACCCACTACCTAGCCCTAAGGGGGTGAGGGGATCAGCAGTATCTGGGTTATCCTCCAGCAATGTGGGCTAAGCCATAGAGCTATACAGTCAATCTGCTTATTCCTTGACCAGCACTGAGGGAGGTCTTCTGCCCACACCTGAGCCTGGGTGCTTGTGAGGAGGGGGAGAGGGTTTTATTCGGTTTGTTCAAAGAATAGTCATTTTATCCTACAAGAATGGAGGGGAGGGAACTCAACTGCAAAGACGGGGAGTTCTTTGCAAACACGGGGACTCATGGTTCTGGTCTTGCAGACCAGCCAAACTAACTGGATAGATGTCTAATAGTTGCTGGACTGGAGCTCCCCTGCCCCAAACAGGAAAGGTTTCTCCTGCTGAAGCTCTCCTTTCACTGCACACACACATAAAATGCTTCCACAACTGTTCTCAGGTTAGTCCTGGGCCTCATTCTGCAACTCCTCTACTGGCTCTCTGCTCTCTGTCCCTGTCTATCATCAGAGATAGATGGTACTTTAGTGCCCAGAATATCTGTAAGACATGTAATTCAGTAAGACATGTAATTCAGATAAGCTCCATAAATTATCTAATTGAACAATGCATTTTTTTAGTATTTCAACTTTGTCTTCTGTATTCATCATTGCAAGAGTGTGCCTCAGGGAATGAAAATATATGGTCCTCCTTAATATATTCATGGTGGCATAATACTAGCCTTTGAGTGAGAAGATATGTGCTTTATTAATATCTTTATAATTTAATGGATTTCTGACTTAAAGAATGTAACATCAACAGTCTTAATCTCAATTTCCTAATCTACTTAAAAAAAGATAATGGTATTTTTGCTATCTACATGGTTACTATGAAGAGCAAGTTAAATAAGGCATGTAAATATGATTGATCATAAAATAATTTATAATTGAGACTAAATAAATTCAATAACATTTATTATATACATGAATATATAATAGATTTGTGGTTAGCATTGTTTATAATTGATAAAAAAACACTAAATATTTAATCATTTTTGATTTAAATGATACTTTAGTAATATTATACCTTTAGATAATCTCCTTAATATTGGGAAGTAAATACTTTTATTTTCTTATTTTACTGATGAGAAAACTGAGGCTTAGAGAGATCATCTACTGGGTCACAATCACACAGCAAGTAAATATCTGAAGTGGTATTCTTATCCTAGCCTCTATTTCAGTTTTATTCACTGCAAAATGACAATAGTTTTAGTACCTCTCTTGAAGGTTTATTATGAGGATCAAATGTGATAATATTTGTAAAGTACTTAGAATACTGACTGATGTATATATATATATATATATATATATATATATATATATATATATATATATGCTTATATATGGATGCTTAATAAATATTTCAAATGCAGTATTCCTTTAGTAGTGAAATTTGCCTAAAAATACTGTATTGGCAGAGGGAATTTCCTGAGCCTGGGATCTTATTACACTGAAGAAATCCAAGATATTCATAAAAAAAAGGAAAAAAAAGGATCCAACTGGGGAGAACTAACTCTTCCTACATTTTTTGGCATGGATACTTGCATCTCATCACACATTATGCTCTTACTTATAACCCTCTCTGCATCCACAGACTATCAGTCAATGTAATTCATATTCTCTTAATTTTTTTGTCTCATTATCGTAAAAGGTAAAACTTAAATGTTTTTCTCTGGCATTCAAAGCCTTTTAGAACTGATTCAATTCTTTCAATCTTTTTATGATGTCAAAATCCTTTTAATTAGTAAATCTTCATCATCTCTATTTGACCCTGTCTACTAATAATAGGGACATACATGTAGTGAACATTCTATAAATATTTGCAGAGTGATTATTTTGAGAACTTGAGCAAGTAAATGTTTTTTTAATTAAACTTCTCCCTATCCTCTTCAGTTTAGACAGTTTAGACATCCTTCTTTAGTGTCATTTTTTCTTTATTCTGGTAAGGTCTTCAAAGGTGCAACAATCCTAAGATTCCTTGGAATTTTGTGAAATGGGACAAACTCACCTTCACATAGTTAAGCTGTATTTGCATTTTACTAAAAGTTCTCTACTGAATAAGTAGTCAGCAGAGTATTCCCTCATTTTGCTTTTCTTTCAAATATTTTTTTTACATTATTTTTCCTTTGCAGCATGGCTTATATGTTCTCCAAACCCAATCAGATTAGGTCATTTATGCAATAATGATCTCCTTGTGATCACATGCAGAATGTTTCCATTTTAAATTTTTCCCCATCAGCCATTTTGGCTTTGCAAATTGGATAGGAAGTTCATAATCACTCTCATTCTATTCAATTCCTCTGAGGTCTGTGAAACTTTTCTCTGACACTAGAAAAATTTCTGCTTTTGTTTTAGGATTTTATTTCTTTATCTCATTCATCATTTCAATTCTAGAACATTTACAAAGTTGCTATTGTGACCTCTTCTTATTGTATTCACCCCAATAAAGAAAAACAAGTGAGAACAGCCCACCATAAAATAGAGTATTAATATGAATTACTAAGTTAAATCAAAGATAAAAACATTATCAAAGTCATTAACCAGCTGTGTCACATTAGAATAAATTAGTGAACTTTTACATATATGTATATATATATATATATATATATATATATATATATATATATATATATATATATGTTCTAAAATAATACCATAAATAAAGAGTTAGAAAGAATATCAGATTATATCTAATCTAATTCAGTGTACTGGCAAATTTAAGTGACTTGCCCAAGGTCTAAAGTAAAAGTCAATTGTGGGATTGGAATTTAGGTCTTCTCTCTCCAGATTTAGTTTTTTTTTAATTTTTATTTCATTTATTTCATTCAATTGTTTTTCCACTTAAATGCAAAGGAAGCTTTCAACATTCATCCATCTGCAAGTTTATGTGTTCCACATTTTTCTAACACTCTTTTCCCTTCACTCATCCCATGACAATAAGCAATCTGGAAAAATTGTACATGTACAATTCTGTTTAACCTATTTATATATTAAGCATGCTGTAAAAGAAGAATTAGATTTAAGGGCAGGGGAAGCCTTGACAAAGAAATAAATCACCTAAAAGAAATTTTTAAAAATGAATATAATATAATTTGCTCTGCAGCCATACTCCATAAATTTTTGTTTTTGTTGTTGTTGTTGTTGTTGTTGTTTTCTTTCAGGATGTGGTGTCCTGTTCCAAAACAGATCCCTCATGGTTGTGATCACTGAACTGTGAATGTGTACAATTTTCTTCTGCTTCTTCTCATTTTACACAATAAAAGTTCATGCAAGTTCTACCCAATTTTTTCTAAATTCAAATTCATCATGATTTCTTACAGAACCATAGAATTCCATCACATTCATACACCGTAACTTAGTCAGTCATGCCCCAATTGATGGGCATTCCCTCTGTTGCAAATTCTTTGCCTGCAAAGAGAGTAGATATAAATGTTATTATATGTTTGCCTTTTCTTCTTTTTATGATCTCTTTGGAATATAGACCTAATAGTGGTATTACTGGATCAAAGGTTATACATGATTTCATTGCATTTTGGGTAAAGTTACAAATTGTTCTCCAAAATCGTTGGATCAGTTTACAATTCCACCAAGAGTGAATTAAAGTCTTAGTTTTCTCACATGCTTGCCAATATTTATCAATTTACTTTTCTGTTATTTTCACTTGGATAGTAGCTCAGACTTGTTTTAATTTGCATTTTTGATCAACAATAATTTGGAACATTTTATCATATGATTTTGGACAGTTTTAATTTCTTTATCTGAAAACTACCTATTTATATAATTTGGCCATTTGTCATTTGTAAAATGACTTGACTTTCTTTAAATTTGACTCAGTTCTCTATATATTTTAGAAATATGTCTTCTCAGAAACACTAAATCTAAAAATTATTTCGTAGCTTTCTGCATTCCTTCCAATCTTGACACCATTGGTTTTATTTAGACAATTTTTTTCTTGATTGAATGTAATCAAAATCATCCATTTTTCAGTTTACTATTTTCTTCATCTCTTGTGGTGAAAAACTTCTCCCCTCTCCTAAATCTATGATATCACCTTTTATTTTTCAATCCTGTACAAGTCAAACAACATTCTTACTTAGTATTCCCACACACAACAGTCCATTACAATTTTCTAATTTTCCCAACACTTTTTTTTTATCAAATAGTGTGTTATTATCCACAAGTTAGATTCTTTATACTGTTTGGGTTATCAAACAGTAGAACACTATGGTCAATTAATGCTATTTCTTTTGTACCTATTCTATAACACTGGTCCACTTCACTTTTTCATAATTTTGCTTGCTAATAGACAGCTTGATGACTGCCACTTTACAATGAAGTTTTACATCTGGTACAGTAAGGCCATTTTCCTTTATTTTTTCCATTAATTCCCCTCCTATTCCTGATCTTTTGTTGCTTCAGATGAATTTTGTTTCTAATTTTTTCTGGGTCTGTAAAATTGTTTTTTTAGTAGATTGATTGTTATTACATTAAACAAATAATTTAGATACAATTGTCTTTTTGTTATATGAGTTGTGCCAAATCATAAGTAATTGACAAAAATGTTATGCAAACACAAATTTAGATAATATTGGGAAATTTCCATAACTCAACTATTCAAAAATAATGGGGTATCCATGGAAGTTAATGGACTCCTCTTAATTTAATGTTTTTATGTAAATGCTAGATGAACATTTCTCAGTTATATCCTAGGTGGAAATAACTTAGCATGTGAATTTTTCCTAAATGTCTTCCAAATAACTTTAAACTCTGAGATTCTGTGATTCTGATTTAATAATAATTTGTTCAGAATCATTTATGAAACTACTAGTCTCTTTTATGGATGTAGATAACAACTCCCTTAGACACTAGAAGAAGTATGTCCAACTTGTGACCTATGGGTCACATGTAATCCTCAAAGTCACTTCATGTGGCATTATACATTGGTAATATGGGTTACATTATATTCATAAATAAATATTCATACATTACAAGTGTTTGTTGGATAATGCCACCTCATAAGAATGAAAAGATTGGATACCTATGATATAGAATAAAGTTTTCATGACTTTCATGACTTTCTATAATGAAAAATATAAGAGACAGAATTAACATGGCTCAGAAAAAGCTCTTCCAAACATGTTTCAGTCATGCCATAAATCAATTCCTGAAATAACAGAACCAATGATAGAGTAAATAATTTCCAATGGAAAAACATTAAAGGTCTTCAGGAAAGGTCTATCACAGATGAATGAGAGTGAAACACAATCCAGTGCAGATCTCTCCAGCACAGACTTGGCCCCAGTAAATCAGGAACAGGACTTTGGAATCCCTGAATCAGCAGAAGCTTGCAGAACACTCATTCTAACAGATGGGAAATTGGAAAGGGCATGAACAACATATCAGTAAGAGATTACAGGGTCTTTTTCCTGGAACTGGGGGAAGGACTTTATTGCTTTGTCCATACTCAGAGCTGGGTTGTAGTCTGGGTTAGAAATCCCAGAGTGAATAAGATCACTAATACACCAGAACTTTTAGCTTCAATGGAACAAGGACTCCCATGACAGTTCCAGGGCAGAAAAGAAGATTTGTGGTCATTCAATGACCAGAACACAGCCCTGGAAAGTATTAAATGAATCTCTCCATATACTATATCATCATGGAATTACTGAAAATTTATAATTTCTAGAATTTTCTGAAGAAAGCTTCTGCAGACTTCTGAATTCACTTGTAAGAGAGTCATCAACCTGCAAGTAGATCCCAGTTAAAGAGGTAAATGTCAAGAAACAGAATGGGAAAAAATGAATGAACAATAGGAAAAAATATGTCCATAGAAAGTTGCCAATGACAAGAAAGATCAAAACACACAATCAGGATAAGATAACAAAGCCAAAACTCCTATGTTGAAAGGATCCAAGAAAGAATATGAATTTGTCTAAAGCCATAGAAGTGCCTAAACAAAGAATTTTGAAAATCAGCTATGATAGGTAGAAGAAATATTGGGAGGTAAATGAGAAAAAAACAAGAAAATCATGAAAAAAGCCAAAAGTCTGATAAAGAAGTTACAAGAAAGGTACTGAAGAAAGATGATAAACTGAATGATCTATAGCATCTTTCATTATGGATAACACCTTTTTTGCAGCTATTCTGTCAAAACATTACTAATATTGAATGTCCATCAAATCTCCTAAAGTGGCAGGATTTTTTCATGTACAAAAAGAATAATTTATATTATAAATAATTTAATAATAATTCTTTTTGCTTGTGTTCTTTAGAGGTTTCATGAATTACAGATAAATCTGAATTCTGAAGAAAAGCATTTGAGAGAAATGAAGTGTTCATTTTCCTTTGGGTTGCAATGTTTCATGACAGTTTTTGTTGTATTACTCATTCTTGATAGAATTGTGATTCCTTCTAATGAAGAATCCTAGCCAAAGTTTTGTCAGTTATATATTTATTTTAATATCATCCATAAAAATTTTATGAAAATGGAAAGAATGTTCTGAGGAAACAAAACCAGTTTAGGCATTATTGCAATATATTCATATTTTCTTTTCTTCATTTATCATTTTTATCCTTTTTATTTGTAACATCTTTTTCCATTAGACTATGATGTTGAAGATACTGAAGTTAAATTATAAGGAAAAGTTCAATTATAAAAAAAAAGATATCCTAATGCAGACGGCAATTCAAATTAACCAGTAAATTCTTTGAGGACTATGAACTTTTCTTATCTTTGAATCTATTCAAATGTCCAACTTTTGGATTTATACATAAAAGTTGTTTAATAAATATTTTTGCATAAAATGCTGCAAGGAAAAAAAACAGTAGAAGCCTTTCATCTTTGGAGGTATCATAGTTCATGGAAAATATTCAGACCAGATTCAAACATCAATTCTACAAGTAATACCTTTGTCTTCTCAGTCTAGTAATTTTGTCTCCCTGGTCTTCATTTTGACATCCAAAAAATGAGTGGATTTAACTACATGACTGGTAAGATCTTATCCAAATATGATCTGTTACCTGGACTCATATTAAATTAATATAATACCTAAAATCTATCACTTAAAATCCTTTGACCGCAGTTTGCTTATCTATGAAATAAGAAGATGGGAGTAGATTTATAAGGACCCTTCCTAACATTCTATAGTTCTAGGTAAACAAGTTGTTACCTCAGATATATAGGAGAAATTTTTCTCCTCTGCTACTTTTCAACCAAATTCATTTTTTCTCTTCCCCACCTCCTCTTCTTGAAGTCCTCATTTTCTTCTCCTTCAATAACAAATTAACCAACTCCTTAATCATTTTGGTCCAATTGAAATTGATTCTTTAATACACAATTTTTTTATTTGTTCACGTTTTCTATCACCTAGAAGAGAAAATACTAAGCTAGCTTAAAATCAATAAAATTATAGTTTGTAGTTTGAAGGGATTTTAGCAGCCATGTAAAATGCAATCAATTTAGAAACAAGCCCAAAACCAACCCCCACTATAGTATCTCTCCTAGAAGTTGTCATCCAAATCTTCTCCAAGATCATGAGAGATGGAGAAATGCCATACTCCAAGTCCATTAATTCAATTTTATGGATAACCATGTAAACATTTGGCATGAATCTGTCTCTTTGAACCATTCGTACAAATAAAAATCTCTCCTGGTTTTGTCTTTTCGGATGAAACATCACAGCCCTAAACACTCATAAACATTTTAACTCTTCATATACTGAAGACAGTTATTATAATCTTCTGCATAATCTTTTTTCTTAGTTATAAAAAGCTAATTTCTTTTGCTGTATCCTAATATTTAATGACCTGGAAGCCATTGACTACAATAGCTGTCATCACCTGAATGCTTTCAAGGTTTATCATAGTACCCCATAATGTTATTGGCCCGAAGTGAAAATGATATGTCATACCTGGTCTGACTAGGAATAAATATAATTGAAGCCTTTGATTCCAGTTTAGGATATGCATCCTGGATATGACTCCTGAGAAAATACTTCATTATTGGAAAATACTCTCCATGCATAGGTAATAACATGAGCAAGAATGTGGTGACAGGAAATTTGTACAATTTATTTATATTATATAATCAATCTAATTTAAACAATTTCTTTCTTAATATTGAATATACATTGGATCAGGTCTAGTTTGAAACCCATTGTTTTCAGGAGACCTGGATTTGAATGCTGATTCAAAAACTCATGTTTTTATCGTTAGTAGTCCCTAAAGGAAGCCCAGTGATATGTACATAGTAAGTGCTTAATACTATTTTTTCATACATTCATAAATTTATTATATCTGGGGCCTGAGAAAATCACTTCTTTCTGAGCCTGCTTCTATTTATTTGATTTTATTTTATTTTTGCTAAACATGCTCACAAATTAGTTGTTTTCGGTAGGGGGAATTAGGATTAAGAGGAAATGATACATAAGAGAAAATTATTAAAATGTTTTTATCAGATTCTAAAGAGTTGCTTTTTGGTTTTGTTTTCCTTGCTCTGGATTGGGATACATTGTCCTAGCTCTCCGAACTGTTGAGTGGAGCTACTTCTGTCAAGGATCATCATCTCACAATGCTTCTGTTAATGAGTACATTGTTTTTTTAGGTTCTACTCTCTTTGTTCAGCATCAGATCCTGTAAGTCATTCCATGCTTCTCTAGGTCTGATCATTTACTGCCATTACAAAAAGAACTGCCATGAATATTTTGGAATATATGGGATTTTTCACATTTTTCAAGATTTCTTCTGGATATACGCCTAGAATTGGAATTACTAGGTGAAAGGGAATGAACATTTTTATTGCTACTTCTACAACCTCTCCCACAACCTCCTTCCACATCCTCATCCTGCCATATGTCCAACATTAATCATTTCCCCTTTTTCATTGTGGCCAATCTGATAGTTATGAGGTGATTGTTTCAATTTGCATCTTTGAGTTTCTCTTATCAATAATGATGTGGACTATTTTTTCATCTGATTTTATATATATATATATATATATATATATATATATATATATATATTTTGATGTATTCATTTCAAAACTGTCTATTCATATCCTTTGACCATTTTTATCATTTGGTGTTTGGTCATAAATTTATCCCCTTTCCATAGATATGATGGATGAGCAGTTCTTGATCTATTAATTTTTCCATGGTAATTTACCTTTATCTATAAATACTGTACCCATTTCTACTTTAATTTGGTATAGAGTGTGAGATGTAGGTCTATGCCTAATGTTTGCCAAACTAATTTCCAGTTTTTCCTACAATTTTTTTCAATTAATAAGTTCTATTCCAGAATCTGATGTCTTTCACTTTGTCAAACAGAAGATTGCTGTAGTAATTTACTGTGATTTCTTTTAAACCTATCCTAATCTACTGATCCATTACATTATTTCTTAACCTGTACCAAGCAGAAGATCAACCCTGTTACCAACAGAATTGTTTTTATATTTGATACTTTAGTACCACTTCACAAAGATTCATAGGAAAATGAATCTCCATAGAGAGCTAGGTCCCCTTTCCTTTATGTTTTTTCATCAGTTCCCTTACTATTCTTTACCATTTGTTCCTCAAGATGAATTTTTTAGGTATTTTTTCTAGCTCAGTGAAGCAGTTATTTGGTAGTTTGATTGGTATGACACTGAATAAGTAATTTAATTTGTGTAGAATTGTCATTTTTCTTATATTAACTTGACCTAACCACAAGTAATATAGTTTCTGGTTTTGTCTTGGGAATGAACCTGTTTCTTTTATAAAAAAGATAATTTACCAACTGGTGTGCTTTTTACAAGCAAGTAATTATGTAAGGAATATGATTTTTAAGCATGATAAACTGTGCAAATGTGAATGTTTATCATTACTGAATTACTATTAGTATGATTTCTAAGATAACATCTAACATGGAGATACCTTTTTGTGGTACCTAAATTGAAGGGTTTTTTTTAAATTTATGTATCTATATTCATCGATATGCACATGTATATATTTGAGTTACAAAATTTCCTTCCACCTTCTCTTCCTATCCCCCTGCAGGGTAGCATTGTGCATACTTATTTTGATGAACATTTTTACAGATTAGTAATTTTTCTTATGAGGAATTAGGATAAAGGGAAAGACATACTTAAGAGATATTTTTATAAAGTATTCTTCAGATTCTGAAGGGTTGGTTTGTTTTGTGAATTTTGTTTTGATTTGCTTTTTCTCCTTCTGTATGGGTATCATATAGTCTATAGCCAATCTAATATAGTTGCCCAAGCACTCTGAACTACTGAGAGAAGCTGTTTCCATCAAGGTTGTTCATCTTACAATTTTGTTGTTAAAGTGTTCATTATTCTTTTGGTTCTATTCCCTTCTCTCAGCATCAAATCCCATAAGTGATTCCATGCTTCTCTAGAGTCTGACCATTTATGGTTTCTTATGGAAAAAATAGTTCCAGATACCATGGAATAAATAATATTCATTAGTATTTATGTACCATAACTTGTTTAGTCATTCCCCAATTGATGGGCATTCCCTCAATTTCCAATTCTTTGCCAACACAAAAAAGAGCTGCTATGAATATTTTGGAACATATAGGGCTTTTCGCTTTTTCTATAATTTCTTGTAGAGTTGGAATTACTGGGTCAAAGAGTATGAACAGTTCTAATGCTCTTTGGGCATAGTTCCATATTGTTCTCCAGAAAGGTTGGATCGGTTCACTATTCCACCAGCAATGCATCAGTATCCCAATCCTCCCACAACCTCTCCAGCATTGACCATTAACTCTTTTTTTCTCAACTTGGTCAATCTGATAGGTATGAGATGATACTTAATTGTTGTTTTAACTGGGATTTCTTTAAGCAATAATAATTTGGAACATTTTTTCATATGATTATATATAGCTTTAATTTGTTCATTTGAAAATTGTTCATATCTTTTAACCATTTATCAATTGGGGGACCAAACTGAAGTTTTAATCATTTTAAAATCTTCATTATATGAGATTATTTACTCAGTTGAATATACATATATTAAATCTATATACTATGCTAAATATCATGGATAACAAAGATGAAAAAATACTACAATCTCTCCCAACACAGAGTACATAATATACTCAAAGTTTAAGGACATCTAAGAATAATGTAAGATATGCAGAAGAGTTAGATAAGAACAAAATAAAATTCTATATTATGTACTAAAAAGAAACTTTGAGGAGATAGAGTTGAATGGGTTTTTCATGGAAACTTTCATAGCATTTAAGTTCAGTCTTGAAAGATGAAAAGTATATTGTCAAGTCTTATGAGATCCTAATAATTTAATTGTTCTTCGATCTCAACAATGCTGACTATTCCTTCTTGTAGTACATATCCCAGTCTATTCATATCATATCAGCCTATATAAATATTCAAAAAATCATTCCATAAGTCCTCTAAAAATGATCAAACTACAAGGCCAAAGACCTTCTTTTTATCCTTTTTTTAATATTCCTGAATAATTATGCTGCACTCAAATTGGATATTCATTATTTCTCATTCTTGTTACATGATTGACTCTGATAGATCTGAAGCTCAGTGGACTTGCCATTCCTTTTAAATAGAAAGGTTTTTTTGAATTAAATAAGATTAACCCTGTTACCAAGAGAAATATTTTTCTATTTGATACTTTAGTACCACTTCACAAAGATTCATAGGAAAATGAATCTCCATAGGCTGGCACTGAATCAATAGTTTTCAAAGAAAGAAGTAGGAGACTGCCTCCAATCCTTTTAGGTGGGAAGTATGACTAGAATCTTCCAAGGAGGAAGTCAGTAAGAAACTTGATATTATTGTGGAAATAAGAAGTAGGTTTTAAGAACACCTGAAACATCTGAGGATATTCTCACTCATTCTCTTTTCACTCATTCTTACTTGGTCCACTTAGTAGAACAAGGAAGACATAGACATACTTAAGCTTGACTCTGTCAATTTTCTCTTTGTTTAAATTTGAGCTATAAATTCCACATATTCTGGATCAAGGCTTACCCATCTATGTACAAGGGAAAGCAAACAGTGCTTAGTGACTTACCCAGGGCCACACTGATAGTAAATGTCTGATACCAGATTAGTACATAGTAAGATCAATCTTCCTGACTTAAGGTCCAATCTTTATCCACTGAGGTAATCTAGTTACCCCATATAAAATAAGTAAGATCACAAAAGAAAACTGAATACAATGGAATCACATTGAAAGATCACAGGCTACAGAATAAGAACTCCACCTCTCACCACAAACAATATTATCTTCATGACCACAGAAACAAAGCATTTCAGATTTTGTGGTCATCTAGTGCACCCTACAGAGAAATGTAGAATTTTGTGCCTTCTGCTAAATGGCACAGAGTGAATCACCTTAAAGGATTCTAAGGTGAAGCTAGTACTGACCTTGAACAGATGTAGTACAGAAATACGGGTGTATCTTTCAAGTTATTTCTTGATTGGCTGTCATTTTTGTTAACTTGCTGCAAATTACTTCCATCCACTAAGCAGCTCTCTGTTGCCCTTTTGGTCCTCCTGCCATAGTGAGTTCTCAGAGAAGCTGGCTAAAATAGAGCAGAATTTTTTTTAAGTATGTTGATAAAATTTTTGATAGGGGGAGAAGATTAGGATGGATAGAAGGTCAGATTTTAAGTCACAATGGATTCTAGAGGGTTTGGCCAACTCTTATGTCTCCTTGCTAGCTATTAATCAATCCATTAGCATATGCCCCATATGTTCATATATTGTTTTAACTGGACAGTTACAGAGCAGACATCCCAACCTGTTGGGATAATTTTGTTTAATGATTCAACTTCAAATTAATGTACCTAATTCAGTTATGACTTACTAAATTTCACCAAAATGTACAGGTAGAAGTTTAAATTTAGCAATAAAATACTGGGATGGTGGTAGTGGAAGATGGTAGAGAAAAATGAAGTAGCTAACATGACCTCTCCTCCAAACATTTCCAAATCTCTTTAAACAATGTCTCAGAGCAAATCCCACAATTGGATGGAGTTAAAAGAATTTCCAGTCCAAGAAAACCTAGGTCATCGGGAAAGATCCATTGTATGAGGATGAGAATGGAGAATATTTTAGTTCAGTATGCCCCAACACCAGTAAACCAGAAGTATACCTTAAGGTACATGAATTTGTAGTGGCAATTGGGCAGAAAACTGTGCTTGTGCTCATTCACAGACCAATGCTCAATATAGAAGGGAATAAGAAAACCTTTCCCCAGTTCATACTACATCAGAATACATGAAAACACAGATTCTTAGAATTACCATTGAAAACAGCTACACAAAATTAAAAGAAAAGCAAAAAAACCTGAAGTTTAAAATAGTATCTTCTCCATTTCAGAAGCAGCAACACACTTTAACATTGATTTAACATTCAATACATAATTTCAAAAATGAGCAAATAATAGAGGAAGATCCTCTCTAAAGAAGATCACTCAATTGACAGGGAAGATCAAAATAAACTATGAGAAGAAAGCAACTATGTTGTCAACAGTTTGGTAAAGTATGCACATATAGGCACATATGCATGCACATGAACACACACAACACACACACATTGACAAAATTGAAAAACAGATACTTAAAAAAGCAGAATAGGTCAAATAGTAAAGAGTCAAATAATTGAAGAGTAAAGAAATTTCATGAAGAAAAAAGGGGTCTTAAAAAGCAGAATTGACCAAATAGAAAAAATAATTCACTGAGGAGAAGATCTCATTAAAAATAGAATTGGTAAAACAGAAAAAAAGAGGTTCAAAATCCACTGAAGAACAGAGCTACTACAAAATGTAGAATTACCCAAATGGAAAAGGAGGTATAAAAACACAATGAAAAAATAATTAATTAAAAATTATATTTTACACGTGTAACCTAATGATTATATGAGGCATCAAGAAACAATCAACATCAGATGATTAGAAAATAGCATATAATATGAAACATTTCATTGAAAAAAACCTGGTAAATAGATACAGGAAAAATAATCTAACATTTTTGAACTACCTGCAAAAAGAGATAAAAAAAGAGAGCTAGATATCATCATTTAAAAAGTATAAAGAAGCATTGACATGATATTCTACAACCAGAGTTTAAAATAGAAATCAAAAGAATTTTCTCATAGTTTCTGAAAGAGCTATGAAAAGGAAAATGCTCAGGAATATTATAAACAAATTCCACAGCTCCCAAGTCTAGGGGAAAATATTGCAAGCAGTCAAAAATAAACAATTCAAATATTGTGGAGCTTCAGATAGTGTAGCACAAGATTTAGTAATTTCTACTTTAAAGAATCTGAAGGTTTGAAATATTAAATTATAAATTATAAAGAAGCTATGTCCAGGAAAACAACATAATCCTTCAATGAAAAATTAATATTAAAAGAAATAGAGGACTTCCAAACATTCCTGATTAAAAAAAAAAACTGTTGAATTGAAAATTTTTCTTCAAGTAAAAGCCTCAATGGAATTATAAAATGGTAAACATTAAAGAGAAATTATAAAGGATTCAGTAAGGTTAAACAATTGATATTCCTTCATAGGAAAATGATACATGTAGTTTTTTTAACTTTACCATTAGTAGGGAAGTTAGAAAAATTCATAGACAGAAAGCACAAATGTGAGTTGAATATGATGGGATGATTATCTGAAGCCAATTTAAGGGATGAGAAAGAAGAATGCACTGAGAGAAATTGAAAGGAAGAGGTAGATTGGCTTACATTACATTAACTGGGATAAATTAAGGTTCAGAAGAGATTTTACAATGGAGGGGAAAATAGGGGAAGAAGAGCATATGAGAGCCTTACTTTCATTGGAATCGGCTCATAGCAGTAATAACATGCAAATACACACACACATACACACACATAGTCAGTTGAGTGTAGAAATCCATCTTACAATGTAGGAGAGTAAAATAGGGAAAAGATATATGGAGATGCTGGAATGAGACTTGATTAGGGGATATAAAAATCAGAAGCAAAACATTTTTGAGACTGAAAGGAGATTATATATATATATATATATATATATATATATATATATATATATTAGAGAGAGAGAGAGAGAGAGAGAGAGAGAGAGAGGAGAGAGAGAAGAGAAGAGAAAACAGTGGGATATAGAATGGAAGGAAATACATAGTTGATAATTATTACTGTGAAAAAAAGTTTACAAGTTTCCATGATAAAGGCTTCATACCTGAAGGGCAGTTAGGTAGTGCAGTAGATAGCTCAGCAGCCATGAAAAGAGAACATGAGTTCAAATTTGGCCTTAGACACAAAAAAACTTAGTTCTGTAAATTTTGGGCAAGCCATTTAATCCTATTGCATTGCAAAAGCAAAAAACTCCAAAGTAGAAGGATAAGTGAAGTGACATATGAATTTTTTATACATAGCAGAACATTTGTAAAGATCAATCTATCTATACCCAGCTGTTTGCATATTGTTTCCCCTATTATCGCTGAGCAACCTTGGAAGCAAGGGCTTTTTTCTTTTTCCTTTGTATCCCCAGTGTTCCAGTCCATGCCTGGCAACATAGTAGATTTCCCATATTGAAAGCCAATGACATATTTTCTTATATTTTCTTGGCATCCTAAAAGATAATAGCTAGTTATTTTCATATTGCTTCAATTGTTGTAGTTATACTGTTATTATTATTATAGTTCTCCTGAATTTGTATAATTTCAATAAGCAATTACAAACTTCTTTTTTATTTTTTGTATTTCTTATAATATTGCAATATATCATTATTTCCAATTACTACTAATTAATTATTCATTCCCTATTTGATGGAAGTCTAGATTTTATTTCTGTGCCTTTACTACTATAAAATGTTCTGGAATGACTATTTTTACATATTTGGTACTTCTCATTCAGTCTTTAATTTTCTACTTCCTGAACCTGAAATCACAAGTTTGTCTCTATCACTTTTCTACTTGAAACTGAAATCTTACTTTGCATCTTCTACCAAACAAACCTGGTTCTGCTCTCTGAAATCAAATGAATTCAGTTTAACCATTTGTCCATAAGGCAACCTTCCTTAAGATAGCCATCATACCAACCTGCTTCTTCTCTAGGATGAATAAACAGTAAATAGGAAGTAGCAGAGAGTGCACTAAATCTTGAATCAAGGAATAAGTATTTGAATCTTGCTTTTCTTCTTTTTGGCATAATTTTCATAAGTTATTATTTAATCTAGGATTCAATTTATTTAGTAAAATTGGGAAACTAGAATATATGATCCCGGTGTTCACTTCAAACTCTAAATATATCAACTTAGTATCATTTTACATGGTTTATATTCCTCTCATAATCCTAGATGTTGCCTTTTATGTTTTGTACAAATGAACAAATTTCTTCTTAAAATGTAATTCCCAGATCAAAACTAAGTAATCCCGCCATATACTCATATGAAGAAATCCTCTTCAATATCTGAAATTGCCCCTCTTAAAGATCTCAGCTGCCTCCTCTCTCATGAGACTTTTTTCTGAGCCCTCTACCATATTTCCAAGTCATCCATTGCTCTTTTTCCACTACATTTAACCTCTCATCTGTATTTAATCATTCCCTAACATCTTATGTTTAATTTTACAGTCTTCCCACTCATAGTAGAATACTATGCTCCTATGAACAAATCCACTGCAACTAAGATTGAAAGGAATGTAATAAAATGGAAAAGAATTTTTACAATTAGTGTTTCTGACAAAGGACTCATCTCTAAAATATATAGTTAACTGAGTCAAACTTACGGGGGAAAAAACCAAGTCATTCCCCTATTGATAAAATGGTCAAAGGACAAGGAAAGGCAGTTCTCAGATGAAGAAATCAAATCTGTATATAGTCAAATAAAATTATTCTAAATCATTATTGATTACATAAATTCAAATTAAAATATCTCTGAGGTATCACCTCACACCTCTCAGATTGCCCAATATGCCTGGAAAGGAAAATGATCAATGGTGGAAGGAATTTGGAAAAGCTGGAACACTAATACATTATTGGTGGAGTTATGGACTAATCCAAAATTACTGAAGAGAAATTTGGAAATATGCCCAAAGGGTAATAAAACTGCGTATACACTTTGATCCAGAAAACCACTACTGAGGTCATGAAAAAGCGTAAAAACCTCACATGTACAAAACTATTCATAGCATATCTTTTTGTAGTGGCAAAGAATTGTAAATTAAGGAGAGGTCCATCAATTGTGGAATAATTGAACAAATTGTGATATATATATATATATATATATATATATATATATATGCATATATGTTGTGTGTGTGCATGTGCATATATATATATATATATATAATATATATATATATATATATTTATATATTTGTGAGGGAGCAATATCATTCTATAAAATATCATGAGGGGGCAGCTATGTGGCACAGTGGATAGGCCACTGACCTTGGACTCAGGAAGACCTGAGTTCCAATATGCTCTCAAACACTTAATAATTGACTAGCTGTGTGATCTTGGACCTTAAATTAAAAAAAAAATTAAAAGAAATCATGGGGGTTGGGATTTTAGAAAAGTATGAAAAGACTAGCATGCATCAAAGTTGAGTGAAATGAACAGAACCAGAAGAAAACTGTACAAATTAACAATAACATGGAGTGATGATCACCATGATAAACTCATTCATTTCAGCAGTACAATGATCAAGGGCAATTTTAAAAGATGTGTAATGTAAAATAATATCCATATTAAGAGAACTAACTGGACCAAATTTTATTATCTTCAATTTTTAAAAGTTGTCATATGTATCATGTCATTTTTTTCTCTCTAACATTTTCCCTCTTTGTGAATCTGATTATTCTCTCATTACATGATAAATATGGATCTATGTTTAGCATGCTTATAAATGTAGAGCCTACATCAGGTTGCTTTTTGGGGTGGGGAGGAGAGAGGGAAGGGAAGTAGAGAGAAAAGTGAAAACTCAAAACCTTGCAAAAAAAGTGATTGGTAAAAATTACCAGTGCATGTAATTGGAACGAAAAATAAAAATGTTAAAAAAATAGAATCCTTTGCTCTTTGAGGGCAATGATGGTATCTTGTTTTATTTTCATATGGCCAGAATCTTGTATAATTTCTTTTGTATGTGTTAATCAATTTAACAAATATTTTCCAAATTATAATGAATTTTAATGAAAAGGAAAATGGTAGAAAACCTATTGGTTCTGAAGTTGAAAGACCTAGGTAGGCTCAAATCTTCCTTCACATACTTTCTATCTCTCTCACATTGGACAAATTACAACCATTCAGATCATTGTTTTCTCATTTATAAACTAAGATGTTGGACTAGATGTCTTCTGAGGTCCCTTCGATGCCTAAATTTATGATCTTCCATGATTCTCCTATGCTTAATCCTTAATATAAATAGCAATACTAATAATAACAATTATTGTCATCATCATCATGAGTTTCATCATTACAGTTCCTTTTTGATTCCATCTATTCATCTCTTTTGAGCTTTTGAATCCAAATAAGAAAAAGAAGCAATAATTGATCTAATTCCAAGAATTAATTTGAATAATTAAAAGACATCTCTTCTTTGGGCAAAACCTTTCCAATTTCTTCAAACAATAATGACCCTTTACACAAAACGTTTTCAAACAGCATCAGCAACTTCTCCTTGTCTGGCTAAATGTCCCCAGAATGTTCTGATTGGAAAACTATAATAATAATTGGCTCCCTACTTGATGTCTGATTACATATTATATCTTTAATAGGAACATTAGCCTTTAATTGTAATATGAAGAATGTACCTGGAGAAATGGCTCCTGTTGTTCAGATTGTTCAGATTTAATTAGAATGTGCCTTAAAAACATTCAGTCTATGTTTTATATGATGACTCAGCTACTAGTAGTTTTTTGACTTCATACTACTTTTGAATAGCCTCAGGAAAGTAGAGTAAAAAGAAGTCAATAAATTTATTTTAGATGTACAGACAGCAGGTACTTTGCATAATATCTATTCTGCCCATCACCCACCAGCAGCTTCACCCCCTATAAAAAAAAAAAGACAAATTTGATTGGAAAATTCCAGAACTTTCAGAACAATAGGGTGCTATAATCTAAGAAAACCTAAATATCATTTTGAACAGTCCCTATTTGAAGCAAAAATGCTTTTTATAGGTACTCATGGATGCTCTATTAGGACCCCCGCCCCAAGACATCCAATATAGTTACTATGTTATAAGAAAGATTTTTAAACATTTGGGTAGCTCTATTAGGAAATTCTACCTCAACCTCAAAATGAGTCACAATTGTCTTCTCCTCAAAATCGACTTTTTGGTTCTTGACCTCCTTACTATGGTCAGTCAGAATTGTTATGGCAAAATCTCACAGGCACTCTTCTAAACTATAAAAACAGCATGCAGAAATGGAAAGAGAGCATACCTTAGAATTATGAAGATTTTATATTCAAGTCTAATTTCACATACATATTCACTAAATGACATTAGATAAATCACGTAACCTGCAAATGTTATAAGCCACTTTCCTACATAAGGTTTCTTCATCTTTTTGCGCATATAATGATCCCCTTTCACAGTCTTTTGAACCCTATTCAGTCAAATGTTTTTAAATATAATAAAATAGGATGCAAAGGATTACAAGGGGAATCAATCATGCTGAAATACTTATATATATATATATATATATTATATAAAATTTTACATATTCTAGATAAATAATACTATATTTAACTGCAAGTTCCATGACAGATGCTGATCTACACTGGCAGATAGGGATTTATTTCTTCACTAAGAGTTCCCTCTAACAATTGCATAACATGTGCATCCCTCCAAGTCAGGTGCTATTCTAAAATATGACAACTAACAAAATATAGAAAGAACAACAGTACAATCTGACCTAAAACTTTGACCATACTTTGTCATAGAAAACTGCTCAAATGTAAAATATGAGCTAAGGATGAGAAAATGCTTGTCACTGAACCTGATTCCCAGATATAAAAATCACTGGATATGACTTTCAACTCTTTTTAATAACTACTGAATAATCACTGTACTCTCACTCAGACAAGTAGAGTGACTTGTAAAGATCATACATAAACTAGGGGGAAAGTCAGAACTAGAAACTTCGCCTGGACTCTAATTCCCCTATTTCATCTCAGTACTTCTCTTTAACTTGTCATATGTCTATATTTGTTTGAACAGTCACTTATAAGATGACTCTAAGACCCTTCCCTATCCCTGTTCTATAATATGTCACTGATTGGACTACTCCTCTGATTGTTGAACTGGGACTTCATTTTTCAATATAAAAAATGAATTTGCCCAAACCTTGAAAATGAATTCCATGTGATATTCTTCTTCAGACCCTTGAGAAGTTGTAATGATACTAATTCTTTATAAGTAAGCCTTCTTCCTGGGCCAAGACCAAAGAACTGGAGAGCCAGACTATTGGTTGGACTGTTATATCACTGGCTTTCATTGAGGTTTTCCAGTTGCTTGACATACTAGACAGCAGACTGCCAAGGAAATATCATTCCCTGACAGATTTTAGGTTTATATAGCCAGCAAACACTTCTGGCTTCCATAGGGTCTTGCCTCGTGCAGGTTGATGCAGACTGTGTTGAATTGGCAAAACAAACTCAAAGCTGTGGCAGGTCCAAGACAATTCCAGAATGAAGCTGTCAGGTTATTGAAGTTCTTAGGCAGAATATATCAGGGAAGGAACACAAAAGCATGCATCCAAGAATTCTCTCTCCTTTCCTTTACTCTCCTTTCCTATCCTCTCCTCTTCTCCACTCTATCCTTTTCTCTCTCTTTTTTTCTCTCTCACCTTCTTTTCTTTACATAATTTCACTGTGAGAAATTTGATAATGTTATAATTTTATAGATTAAAAAGTACTTTAGAGGCCATTAAATGCAACCCCTTCATTTCAATGATGAGGAAATTTAAGCAAATATGAGTTAAGTGACTTAAAAAAGGATTATATAATTTATGTGTCAGAGTTATATTTTTAATCCAAGTATTTTAACTTCCAAATTCAGTTACCGTTGCACTATGACATGTTGACATTTGCAATAACAACAAATGAAGATGTTTAACTAAATGATCTCTGAGCTTCCTTCTAGTTCTACCTCAAGAAAAATTTGTTTTAAAGTCATTTGAATACATGTGAATATAGACTCTGTTCTTGGCACATGTTTCATTTTCTTGCATAATGTGCATGTGTGTTAGCTCTAAAAAGTATAGTTTTGGACATTTCTGCTTACTTTGAGTAGTGGTGTGCTTCATTTTATTAATGTCTATGCTATTTGTTCCTCAAAACTCTCTCCTGAAAGAAACTTGGAAGAGAAGGCTCTTACTGAATCCAGGTTTTAGAATTATATCATATAAAAGTGCTTTTAAATTTGACAGATGTCATAAGCAGACTTGTACAGTGGAAGGAAGCATCAAAATCCTATAGTGATAGACACATCACTACTGTAGGTTAAGGGGAATACTTTGTATTTAGAGTATCAATACTGGCAGTAAATTGATATATTTTGAACTGAAGCCTGAATCTGAGTATGAATAAAAGATGATTTATATTTCTAAAAGCAAAGGCAATAAAACATGGAATTTCCCCAATGGAAAATTAAAATGAAATTTCAGGCTATGATATCAAATGTCTTTCTAAAAAATGTTAAAAAGTCCAACAAATTAAGCTGAAATAATCAACTACTGACTAAAATCATTGATTTGAATCACACGGAACACGTAATTGTCTCAGTTGAATAAAGTCGTAATTCAAAACTATCCAGTTTTAATAACGAGAAATTTTAAATGGTTCAAAATTATAAAGGCCCAGCTGTGACTGTATTCACCCTTAAATGAGAATATAATCTTCAGTCTCTG
This sequence comes from Macrotis lagotis, assembly GCF_037893015.1. Classification (NCBI taxonomy): domain Eukaryota; kingdom Metazoa; phylum Chordata; class Mammalia; order Peramelemorphia; family Peramelidae; genus Macrotis; species Macrotis lagotis. The sequence goes on along the minus strand of NC_133658.1, from coordinate 210,206,240 downwards.
GCAAAATGCAATTCTGTTTATCCTATACCATTAAATTAGAAGCAAAGATGAAACCTAGCAGGACCAATCCATAGTGGCAATTTAGTGAAATGGAAAGCATCTTCATGACCATTTGTGAGTTAAGAGCTATAATGACTGATCCATGCCCTAGATGCACCTGCTCTATCATTGAAGACTGTATTATGCAGCAATTTGCTGAGAATGTAGACTAACAAATAACTGGAGTTCCCTGTCTAGTTTGAGTTTTCACTCTTATCTTGTCTTTCCCTCTCCTCTGAATGTATATTTGTAAAGACTGTATTCTATATGGAGAGTACATTCTGTTTCACATCTGTACCAATCCACAGTGCAATTCATATGTCAGTCCTTTGGATTACAGGTTCTGATTCATGAGATTTCAATTTATTTTGCTCTGTTTACTCCCAATTTCTGGTTATCTTAAAGTCATGACACAGTCCTATCTCTCCTCCTTTTTTGTTCAACTCTAGCTTCTATCTACCCATTGTCTTTATCTATTAGAACATAAATACCTGATTTCAGAGTCTGAGTTGTACACTCATTTTTATCTCGCCATGTCTGACCTATAGTAAATTCTTAAGAAATCTTTTTCATTCATTAATTTATTCATCTATCCTTCATAAAATTTTTATTTTCCTTCACAAAGCCATCTCTTTGAAGCCATATATAATGTATTCTGAATGGGGTCATTATTTAACTTTGCTAAAATCAATAACTAACTCATATTTTTTCATTTCCTTATAGATTTTAACTTTGCTTTTTTAACATTCTACAAGTGACTAAGAGTGAGAATGGAAAGTATAGGACAGCATCAGAAATGTGCTCTAATCCTTGCTTTCTTATCTTCTAGCTGTGAATTTTAATATCTTCATCTCTGAAGTGAGGAGGTATGTGCTAGATGTTATCCTTCATTCTGAGTTTATGTTATATCCTATTGAAACCTGTGCTACTATTATCATCATTCATAAATCATAAACTCAGAGGGCAAAAATTGATCTCCATTTATATCTCTGGTGGCAAATCTAGAAGCTTGGACTTAAAAAATCTACCAATGACTTCATAATATTGAATCTGAGCTAACTTAAGAAACTCTGGTACTGTATATTTAATGATCATTTCCAGACTTTTTTCATTCCAGGAAGCCAGTAATTCTCATTTAATAAGTAGTAGAATGAAATTTATATAGAAGAAGGTAGGTCCTACCACAGTTTGTAAGGATTTGACTTTGAGAGCTAAAATACATTTCTTCCAATTCTAGATTGATATCAGGTAGCTACTGTAAATCCAAAGGAAGCAGAGCTAGATAAACTTAAGGCCCACTTTAAATTTCAATATTTGAACAAAACCCTGGCCAATATAATTTAATGATTTTGAAGCAAATTATAAATTATTCAATAAAGGAAGGCAAGTGAAGTTTTCAAGAGATCCACAACTCAATGAAACTCTAATAAAGATGGATTCTGGGGCAGGTAGGTGGCATAGTAGATAAAGCACTGGCCTTGGAGTCAGGAGTGCCTGGGTTCAAATCCGGTCTCAGGCATTTAATAATTACCTAGCTGTGTGGCCTTGGGCAAGCCTCTTAACACCATTTGCCTTGCAAAAAAAAAAACCTAAAAAAAAGATGGATTCCAATTCTAATTTCAATAGGAGAAGGAATTCAATGACATAATAAAGGATCATCATAAAAACAATCCAGTTCTCCCATACCATTTCACATTATCAAGGCAAACTGGAAGCAAGTTGAGGATAATACTACTAGATAAGTACAATATTACAATACTACTAGGTGACTCTGGATTATTTCTTTTTTTTTTTTAGCTTTTTGCAAGGCAGAGAGGTGAAGTGGCTTGCCCAAGGCCACACAGCTAGGTAATTATTAAGTGTTTGAGACCGTATTTGAACCCAGGTACTCCTGACTCCAGAGCCAGTGCTTTATCCACTGCACCACCTAGCTACCCCCATGAATTCAACATTTTTCTAATACACTCTCCTCCCTCTTTCCTCCTTATGTATGAGAAAAATCTGATATTAGTTGTACATGTACAATTATTTTTAACATTTTTCGATATTGGGTATGCTGTGAGAGAAGAATTATAACAAAGGGGAAAGGAAATCACGAGAGAGAAAGAAACAATTTAAAAGAAATTTTAATGTTACCATATATGTTTTACACTGTATTCAGTCTCCATATTTTTTCACTGACTGAGGATGTCATTTTCCATAACAAATGTCTCAATATTGTCCTTTATCACTGAACTATTGAGAGGAACTAGATCCATCAAAATTGATCATCTCATGATATTGTTGCCAACATTAGAATTGGAAATCAAGTGAATTCCCATCAGTTGGGGAATTACTGAAAAAATTATAGTATATGTACATTATGGAACACTAATGTTCTATTACAAGCCAGGAGGGATGGGAATTCAGAGAAGCCTGGAAGGATTTTCATGCGCTAAGCAAGATGAGGAGAACCAGAAGAACATTGTATACCATAACAGAACTTGGGGTTGATATTCAAACTTAATGGACTTGCTCATTTCATCAGTGCAAACATCAGGGAGAATTTTGGATATCTGTGATAGAGAATACCACCTGTATCCAAAGAAAGAACTGGAATTGAAAGAAAGACCAAAGACTATAAACTGTAAATTTTTAAAAAACATTATCTTATTGTTATTTTTCTATCTCTTATATTTTATTTTTTTTTCTTAAGGATATGATTTCCTCTCTCAACACATTCAATTTTGGTCAATGTATAGCATGAAAACAATGTAAGACTACCAGATTGTCTTCTGTGGGGCATTGGGGGAAGGGAAATAAATTAGGAGAAAAACTGTAAAATTAAGAAACAAATATTGTTGCTAACATGTACAATATTCACCTAGTTCTACTAACTTCATTCAGTAGCAGTTTATGTAAGTCTTTCCAAACTGTTGTGCTCATGATGTCTTAAACAATAATAATATTCCATAGCATTCATATGGTATAGCTTGATAAGCTATCTCCCAATTGATGGACATTCCCTCAGTTTCCAGTTCTTTGTCAACGCAAAAAAGAGCTGCTTTAAATATATTTTGTAAATCTAGGTCTTTCCCCCTTTTTATGATCTCTTTGGGATATAGACATAGTAATGGTATTTCCAGATCAAAAGGTAGGCACAGTTTCATTGCTCCTTCAGGCATCCAACTTACTCTACATAATGGTTAACTCAGTTCACAACTCCACGAACAGTACATGAAGGTGCTACTTTTCCCATGTCCTCTCTAATATCGATTGTTTTCCTTTTTCCTCATTTTAGTCAATCTGATAGGTGTGAGCTGGTACCACAAGATTGTTTAAACTTGTATTTCTTCAATCACCAATTATTTGGAACATTTTATCACATGACTATGGTTTATTTTCTTCATTTGAAAAATACCTGTTCATATACTTTGACTATAACTCCAATAGGATATGATTGGCATTGTTATAAATTGAATTCAGTTCTCTATTTATTTGAAAAATACTACTTTGAGATATTTTCCCATCTTTCTGTATTTCTTTTCATCTTGGTGGCATTAGTTTTATTTGTACATGCTATCTTCCCCCTATTTCTACCTTCCTCTTATTTCTCCTCACCTATGTTTTGTGTTTGACCACAGCATATCTTATGCTTCCCTTTGTCTCTGTTGTTTCCTACCTCCGTGTAGAGGAGGATAAATACTAAGCTCAATTGGGAATGCATAACATTCCCTCTTTGATTCAAATATATTGAGAGTAAAATTTAATCGGTGTTTATACTTTCCCTACTTTCCCTCTATTATAACACTTCCTTTGTGCGTTTTAATGAAGTGTTAATTATCTTCTTAAGCCTTCATCTTCTTCTCCCAGTATAATTCTATTTTTCAAATCTTAATTGTTTTATACAAATCTTGTATCTCAGAATATTCCTTTAACTGTTCAGGATAGAAGTACAATTTCAAGAGCTGTAAATATCAACATATGAGAAGCAATTTATACTCCTACCCTCTGTCTAAGTACCCTTCCTCCAACTGTCTCAATAGAAATAGACTCTCATGAGTGAAAGAAAATAGATAATGATCAATTTATATCCATCCCCTCTAATTATCTTCCTTTAAACAGTCCTAAGAGAAATCATTTCTCAAGAGTTACAGGTATTGTCTTCTCATTTAGTATCATTGACTAACATGTTTTCTTTTCATTTATGTTTCTATGCATTGCTTAAGTAGTGGAAAAACAAATTTTCTCTTCAGTTCTGATCTTCTTATCAGGTAAGTTATATCAGGTAAGTTTACCCTGGAAGAATATGTTGATTTTGCAGGGTAGTTGATTCTTGACTGTAATCCAAGCTTCCTTGTCCTACAAAATATCATACTCCAGGATCTTGCTCATTTAATATGGAGCCTGATAAATTCTGCATAAACCATACTGTGTCTGACAGGCAGGATTTTCTCCATTAGTAGATAATTCTAAAACTTGACTACCATATTCCTTGGAATTTTTAATTTGGGGAATTACATTCTTGAGGTGATCGATGGATTGTTTCAAAGATTATTTTATGTTCTTGTTCTAGGATATTAAGCAGTTTTCCTTGATAACTTCCTGCATGATATTACCCAGACTCTTTTTCTGAGTATGACTTTCAGGTTGAATTATAATTCATAAATTATATCTAATAAATTTATTTTCCAGGTGGGTCATTTCACCCAAGAGGTAATTTACATTTTCTTCATTGTTTCAGCCTTTTTGCTTCATTTGATGGAATCTTGGTGTCTCAAAGAGTTATTACTTTACATTTGTCCAATTCTAATTTTTAGGGTTTTATATTCTTCAATTGTCTTTTCTGTTTCCTTTTACTGTTTTTCAATGTTACTTTTAAAAATATTTTTCTGATGTCACAACTCGCCAGCATGACTCATTTCTTTTCTCCATTTTGTCTTCTTCCCCTCTGCTTTTGAAAATATTGAGTACTTTGACAAACTCTTTTTGGATATGATGACAATTCAAAAACCTCTTTGAGTCTTCACATAAAGGATTTTATCAACATTTTCCTCTTCCATGATGCTTTTTTTTTAATTAAAGAAAGATTGTATTTATTTTCAGTTTTACAGTTTTTCCCTGTTCTTGCTTTCCTACCCCACCCCCACAAAGAAGGCAGTTTGATAATCTTTACATTGTTTCCAAAGTATACATTGATATAAGTTGAATGTGGTGAGAGAGACATCATATCCTTCAGGAAGAAAAATAAATCATAAGAGCAAGATTACCTAATAAGATAATGTATTTTTTTCTAAATTAGAGGTAATAGTCTTCAGTCTTTTTTCAAAGTCCACAATTCTTTTTCTGGATATAGATAGTATTCGCCATCGCAGATAACCATAAATTGTCCCTGATTGTTGCACTGATAGAATGAACAAGACCATCAAAGTTGAGCATCACCCCTATGTTGCTGATAGGGTGTACAATGTTGTGCTGGTTCTGCTCATCTCACTCAGCAACAGTTCATACAAATCCTTCCAGGCTTCCTGGAATTCCCTAAAATAATCCTGGTTTATAATAGAACAATAGTGTTCCATGACATACATATACCACAGTTTGTTAAGGCATTTCCCAATTGAAGGACATTCTAATTCTTTGCCACAACAGGCAGGGCTACTATGCATATTTTTGTACAAGAGATGTTCTTGCCTTTTTTTCATAGTCTCTTAAGGGTATAGACCCAGTAGTGTTACTTCTGGATTGAAGGGTATACACATTTTTTTGCCCATTGGCCATAATTCCAAATTTCTCTTAGAAAGGTTGGTTGAGTTCAAAGCTCCACCAACCTTATATTAATTTTCCAGATTTCCCACATCCATTCCAACATTGATCATTGTCATTTCTGGTCATATTGGTCAGTCTGAGAAGTGTGAGGTGGTAGCACAGAGATGACTTAATGTACATTTCTCTAATAAGTAATGATTTAGAGCAATTTTTCATATGACTATGGATTGCTTTGATTTCCTCATCTGTAAATTGCCTTTGCATATCATTTGACCATTTATCAATTGGGGAATGGATTTTTTTGAAATGAGTCCTATGTCCAAAATACTAATTGTAAAAATTGTTTCCCAGTTTGCTACATTTCTTTTGATCTTGGTTACAGTGGCTTACTCTAGTAAAAATTTTTTAATTTAATGTAATCAAAATTACCTAGTTTGTCTATAATGATGTTCTCCATCTCTTCCTTGTTCATAAACTTGTTTCCATTCCATAGATCTGACTGGTAAATTATTCCTTGTTCTTCTAGTTTGCTTAAAATATTGTTTTTTGTGTTTAGATCCTGTATCCATTTTGATCTTATCTTGGTATAGAGTGTGAGGTGTTGGTCTAATCCAAGTTTCTTCCATACTAATTTCCAATTTTCCAACAGATTTTATCAGAGAGAGTTTTTATCCCAATGGCAGGACTCTATGTTTATCAAACAGCAGATTACTAAAAACATTTCCTGCTATCGCACCAAGACTATTCAATTGATCCATCCCTCTGTTTCTTAGCCAATTCCAGACAGTTTTGATGATTGATGCTTTATAAGAAAGCTTTAGATTTGGTAAGGCTAAGACACCTTCTTTCGAACTTTTTTCACTGGTAATTCTTGACTTTTTATTTCTCCATGTGAATTTACTTACATTTTTTTCTAATTCATTAATGTAATTTTTTGGCACTAAACAAGTAGTTTAGTTTGGGAAGATTTGTCCTTTTTACAATGTTAGCTTGACATTTCCATAAGCAGTTGATATTTGCCCAGTTTTTAGAATCTGTTTATTTGTGTGAGAAGTATTTTGTAATTGTTTCCAAAAAGTTTTTGAGTTTTCCTTGTCAGGTAGACAGACTCCCAGGTATTTTATATTGTCTGAGGTTACTTTCAATGGGATTTCTCTTTCTAGCTCTTTCTGCTGAATCTTGCTAGTCATATATAGAAATTTTGAAGATTTATGAGGCTTCATTTTATATACTGTGACTTTTATGAATTTGATAATTATTTCTAGTAGTTTTTAGATGAATGTTTTGGATTCTCTGCCATATGTCATCATGTCATCTGGAAAGAGTGAGTGTTTTGTTCCTTCCTTCCCAATTGTAAATCCTTCAATTTTCTTTTCTTTTCTTATTGCTGATTCTAACATATCTAATATAATATTCAAAAGAAGTGGTGATAATGGAAATCCTTGTTTCACCCCTGATTTTATAAGACATACTTCTAGCCTGTCCCCATAGCATATAATGCTTGATGATGTTTTCAAATAGATAATGCTAATTCTTCTAAGGAACTATCTATTTATTCCTAAACAATCTAGTGGTTATAGTAAGAATGGCTTTGTATTTTTTTCATAAGATTTTTCAGCATCTATTGCTACAATCCTATGATTTCTGATAGGTTTGTAATTGACATAATTAATTATGCTAACAGTTTTCCTAATATTGAACCAAGTCTGCATTTCTGGGATAAATTCTACTTGGTCATAACATATTATCCTAGTGACGACTTGCTGTAAACATTTTATTAAGACTTTATTTAAGATTTTTTCATCTATATTCATTAGGGAGATATGTCTATAATTTTCTTTATCTGTTTTAACTCTTCTTGATTTAGGTATCAGCACCATATTAGTGTCATAGAAAGAGTTAGGCAGAGTTCGATCTTCCTGTATTTCTTCAAAGAGTTTATATAGAATTTGAACCAATTGTTCCTTAAATGTTTGATAGAATTCACTTGTGAATCCACCTGGCCTTGGAAATTTCTTCTTACTGAGTTCAATAATAGCATGTTGAATTTGTTTTCTGAGCTAGGGTTATTTAGTTATTTAATGTCCTCTTCATTTACCCTGAAAAACTTATATCTTTGTAAATATTTGTCTGCTTCACTTTGATTGTGAAATTTATTGGCATAGAGTTGAGCAAAATAATTCCTGAATTATTATTTTAACTTCCGCCTCATTGGTGGTGAGTTCACCTTTTTCATTTGTGATACTAGCAATTTTGCTTTCATCTTTACTTTTTTTCAGGTTTTTGAAAGGCAAATGATGCTAAGTGGCTTGCCTTAGGACACACAGCTAGGTAATTATTAAGTGTCTGAGGCTGGATTTGTACTCAGGTACTCCTCACTCCATGGTTGGTGCTCTATCCATTGCACCACCTAACCACACTCTTCTTTCTTTTTTTTAATCAAATTGACCAGAAATTTATCAATTTTATTTATTTTTCATGAAACCAACTCTTGATTTTATTGATTAGTTCAATAGATTTTTTTTGCTTTTGCTTTCATTAATTTCTACTTTAATTTTTAGAATTTATAATTTGGTATTTAATCAGGGGCTTTTAATTTGTTCTTTCTCTATTTTTTCAGTGGCATATTTAGTTCATTAATTTCTTATTTTTGTAATTTATTCAGGGAAATATTTAAAGATATATTATAGCTCCTGACAGCCACCTTGAGGATATCCCGTGGGTTTTAGTATGTTATTTCATCATTGTCATTATCTAGGAGGAAATAATTAATTCTTTCTATAATTTGTTGTTTGATCCACATATTTTTTTTAAAAATGATGGTTTAATTTCCAAAATTTTGGGTCTGTATTTCCCAATATTGCATATGCTTTTTATTGCATTATTGTCGGAGAAAGATGAATTCACTATTTCTATCATTGATCATTAGGTATTTATGCCTTAATGCATGGCTAATTTTGTGCAAGTGCCAAAGACTGCAGGAAAAAAAAAAACTATAATGCTTTCTATTCCTATTCAATTTCCTCCAAAAATCTACCATATCTAAGTTTTCTAACAATCTATTTACCTCCTTAAATTCCTTCTTGTATATTAGATGATTAGATTTGTGTAAATCTGAGAGAGTGGGATGTTGAGGTCTCCCATTAGTAGAGTTTTGTTGTCAATGTCTTCCTGTAGCTCTTTTAACTTTTCCTCTAAGAATTTGGAGGCTATATCATTGGGTGCATACATATTCAGTATTGAAATTATTTTATTTTCTATGGTAAATTTTAAGAGGATTTAGTTTCCTTCATTATCTCTTTTATCTCTATCTATTTTTTGCAGTTGCTTTGTCTGAGATATGGATTGGTACCCCTGTGTTTTTCACTTCAGCTGAAGCAAAATACATTTTGCTCAATCTTTTACTTTTACTCTCTGTGTATCTCTCTGCTTCAAATGAGTTTCTTGTAAGCAGCATATTGTAGTATTCTGGTTTTTAATTCAATCTGATATCCACTTATATTTTAAGGGAGAGTTCATCTCATTCACATTCAAAATTATAATTACAAATTCTTTATTGCCATCCATTCTATCTTCCCTCAGTTAGTATTTTTTCCCTTTTTTCACTTTATCCATATTTCTACTTATTTTGTTTGCCCCTATATCAAACTCCCTTCCTTTTCTTTCCCCTTGTCCTTTTCCCTTTCTTCCTTCCCTTATTTCTGTTAGTTCCCTCTTTTCTCCCCCTCCCCATGTACTCACCCACAATTTCCCCTTTTATTATTTAAAAGGTAAGATATGTTTCTTAATTTAACTGTGTGTAAGTTAACTTTAAGACAGTTCTCAAGGGAGGTAGATTCAGGTGGTTCTCACCTTCTTTCTTACCCTCTATTTCAATAGGTCTTTTGTACCTCTTAATGTAATGAGTTTTACCCCATTTAATCTCCTCCATGGTCCTGTCTCCTTGATGTCCCTCCTTTTTAAGTAGTTAATTTTTAAAAATCTTTCTGAGACTCAGAAAAGTCATGGGTGTCCATAACTTCTGGCTAAGTATATTCTCTCTAATAGAGTTACAATTCTCTAGAGTTATTAAAGTCTTTCTCCCAGTGAAGGATATAGACAGTTTCATCGTATTGGATAGCCAGCTCATGGATAAGTCATGAGTGTCCATCATGTCTAACTAAGTATATTCTCTCTAATAGAGTAAACATTCTCAAATGTTATGAGAATCTTTCTCTGAGGTGGGGATATAGCTAGTTTCTTCTTATTTGATAGAACTTTTTTCTTTACCATATTTTTAACCTTTGCATGTGTCTCTTGAGCCTCTGTTTGATGTCCAAATTTTCTATCTAGCTTTGGTATTTTCATCAGGAAATGTTGAAAGTCTCCCATTTTCATTACTCTTCAGAATATCTCATTCTATGACCTTTGGTCCCCCAATTTTGATGCAATTAGATGTTCCAAATTCCTTAGTGTGGTTGCTTGGTATTTAATGTGTTTCTTTCTTGCTGCTTGCAGGATTTTCTCTTTTATCTGACAGTTCTAGGATTTGGCCAGAACATTCCTTGGTGTTTTCTTTCAATAACTATTTTGCCCTCTGGTTTCAAGATATCAGGGTAAATTTCCATCATTAAATTCTGTAATATTAAGTACATTTCGCTTCAGTGCTTTCAGGGAAAGCTATAACTGTAAAGTTGTCCCTTCTCAATATATTCTTGAGGTCAATGGTTTTGCTGACAAGGTATTTTACATTTTCTTCTATTTTTCATATATTTGGTTTTGTTTAACAGAAACTTGTTGTCTCATGAAATCATTAATTTCTACAGATTGCATTCATTTTTAGAGAAGAATTTTCTTCATTTACCTTTGGAAATTCATTTTCCAATTGGTCAATTCTATTTTTATTTTTTTAATTTTTTTAAATTTTTATTAAAGATATTACTTGAGTTTTACAGTTTTCCCCCAATCTTGCTTCCCTCCCCCCACCCCCACCCCACAGATAGCACTCCGTCGGTCTTTACTTTGTTTCCATGTTGTACTTTGATCCAAATTGGGTGTGATGAGAGAGAAATCATATCCTTAAAGAGAACAGAATTCTCAGAGGTAACCAGATCAAGCCATAAGATATCTGGTTTTTTTTCCAAATTAAAGGGAATAGTCCTTGTACTTTGTTCAAACCCCACAGCTCCTTATCTGGATACAGATGGTACTCTCCTATGCAGACAGCCAAAAATTGTTCCTAATTGTTGCGCTGATGGAATGAGCAAGTCCTTCAAGGTTGAACATCACTCCCATGTTGCCGTTAGGGTGTACAGTGTTTTTCTGGTTCTGCTTATCTCATTCAGCATCAGTTCATGCAAATCCCTCCAGGTTTCCCTGAAATCCTGGCCCTCCTGATTTCTAATAGAACAATAGTATTCCATGACATACATATAACACAGTTTGCTAAACCATTCCCCAATTGAAGGACATTTACTGAATTTCCAATTCTTTGCCACCACAAACAGGGCTGCTATAAATATTTTTGTACAAGTAATGTTTTTACCCTTTTTCTTCATCTCTTCAGGGTATAGACACAGTAGTGGTATTGCTGGGTCAAAGGGTATGCACATTTTTGTTGCCCTTTGGGCATAGTTCCAAATTGCTCTCCAGAAGGGTTGGATGATTTCACAGCTCAACCAACAATGTAATAGTGTCCCAGTTTTCCCACATCCCTTCCAACAATGATCATTATCCTTCCTGGTCATACTGGCCAATCTGAGAGGTGTGAGTTGGTACCTCAAGGAAGCTTTAATTTGCATTTCTCTAATAATTAATGATTTAGAGCATTTTTTCATATGGCTATGGATTGCTTTGATCTCCTCATCTGTAAATTGTTTAAGATGAGGTTATTCAGTTTCCAATTTGCTCTGGGTCTATATTTCCTTGGCCCGATATTGCATATGACTTTTATTGCATTGTGATCTGAGAAAGATGTATTCACTATTTCTGCCTTTCTGCAGTTGATCATTAGGTATTTATGTCCTAGTACATGGTCAATTTTTTTATAAGTTCCATGTACTGCAGAGAAAAAGGTATATTCCTTCCTATCTCCATTCAGTTTCCTCCATAAGTCTACCATATCTAATTTTTCTAACAATCTATTTACCTCCCCAATTTCTTTCTTGTTTGTTTTAGGATTTGATTTATCTAGATCTGATAGCGGGAGGTTGACGTCTCCTACTAGTAGAGTTTTGCTGTCTATGTCTTCCTGTAATTCTTTCAGCTTCTCCTCTAAGAATTTGGGTGCTGTCCCACTGGGTGTATATATATATATATATATATATATATATATATATATATATATATATATATATATATATATATTCAATATTGAAATGACTTTATTGTCTATGGAACCTTTTAGCAGGATAAAATTTCCTTCCTTATCTCTTTTAACGCTATCTATTTTTGCTGCTGTTTTGTCTGAGATAAGGATTGCTACCCCTGCTTTTTTTACTTCAGCTGAAGAAAAATATATTTGGCTCCAACCTTTTACCTTTATTCTATATGTATCTCTTTGCTTCAAATGAGTTTCTTGTAAGCAGCATTATTGTAGGATTCTGGTTTTTAATCCACTCTTCTATTTGCTTATGTTTTAAGGGAGAGTTCATCCCATTCACATTCAAGGTTATGATTAATAATTTTTTATTGCCCTGTGTGCTATCTTCCCTCTGTTTGTATTTCCCCCCTTTCTTCCCCCTTTTATCCATATTCCCCAGTATGTTGTTTTTGAATACCTCCCCCTTCAGTGTGTTTGCCCTCCTATATCACACCCTCCCCTTTCTTTCCCCTTTCCATGTTCCCTTCCCTTCCTTTTGTTATTTCCCCTTATTTCCTCCACTCCCCTTCCCTTTCTCTGTCCCCCCTCCCCTTTTCCCCTTTTACTTCTTGAAAGGTTAGATGTTTTATAAGTTAGCTGAGTATGTGTCGGCTGACTTTAAGCCAAGTCTGATGAGAAGAAGATTCAGGTGTTTCTCCTCTACTCCTTTCTTCCCCTCTATTACCATAGGTTTTTTGTATCACTTAGTGTAATGAGATTTGTCCCATTCAATCCCCTCCCTCCTCCCGTCTCTTTCCTGTCCCCCTTTTTAGGGAGGTAGTGTATTTTTTTTTAGATCATTCTATCTAAGTCATAGAAAATTCTGAGTGTCTGACCCTTTTTGTTCAGTTAGAGTCCAAATTCCTGAGAGTTATTAGAGTCTTTCTCCCCGGGGGAGTTAAAGCCAGTTACATCCCATTAGTTATCAATCTCATGGATAGGTCATGGATGTCCATCATTTCTGGCTAGGTATATTCTCTCTGTTAGAGTTACATTTCTCAGAATTCTCAGGATTTATGAGAGTCTCTACCCCCCTCCCATTCTGGGATAAAGCCAGTTTCAACTTGCTGGATTGCATATTTTTCCTTTTACCACCCCCCACTTTTTTTTTTAACTTTTCATGTGTCTCTTGAACCTCCTGTTTGATATTCAAATTTTCTGTTTAGCTCTGGTATTTTCATCAGAAATTCTTGGAATTCTTCCATTTTGTTAAATGCCAATCTTTTTCCCTGGAAGAGAAGGCTCAGCTTTGCAGGAAAGTAGATTCTTGGCTGCATTCCAAGCTCCAGTGCTCTTTGAAATATCTCGTTCCAGGACCTTCGATCCCTTAAAGTTGATGCAGCCAGGTCCTGCATGATCCTTACTGTGGCTCATTGATATTTAAATTGTTTCTTTCTGGCTGCTTGCAGGATTTTCTCTTTTATCTGATAGTTCTGGAGTTTGGCCACAACAATCCTTGGTGTTTTCCTTTTAGGATCTTTTTCTGGTGGGGATCGATGTACTCTTTCAATAACTACTTTGCCCTCCAATTCCATGATGTCAGGGCAGTTTTCCATCACTAGATCCTGTAATATTAAGTGCAGGCTTTTTTTCTCTTCAATGTGTTTTCAGGAAGTCCTATAATTTTCAGGTTTCCCCTCCTCGATCTATTCTCGAGGTCAGTGGTTTTGTTGATAAGGTATTTCACATTTACTTCTATTTTTTCTATTTTTTAATTTTGTTCAACTGACTCTTGCTGTCTCATGGAGTCATTAGTTTCTGTAGACTCCATTATTTTGGGGGGGAGGAGTTTTCTTCATTAACCTTTTCCAATTGGTAGATTCTACTTTTGAAAGAGCTTTCCATTTGACCAATTGAGGTTTTGAGAGAATTAATTTATTTTTGCATTTGCTCATTTGAGGATCTGAGAGAATTATTCTCATTTTGCAAGGTATTAATTGTCTCCCCCAAATTTTCCAGTTGATTTTTAAACTCCTTCCTTATTTCTTCAAGGAAGTCTTTCTGTGCTGGAGACCAGATTGTATTCTCCTCAGAGGTTCCATGTCTCTCTGGGTTGGGGTCTTTCCCTGCCAGGAATTTTTCTATGGATCCACCTTTCCGCTGACCCTTCTTCATTATGCTAACACCTTGAGTTGGGTGGGGCTGGTTCACCTGGGCTTGGGATCTCTAAAGGCTTTACTGAGTGCAGTTTCTCTGGCTGGCCAGTAGGAGGAGCTGGTTGCCCTCTCTGGGGTGTCTGTGACCTTGGTTGGGAGGCCTTCTCCCTTTGCTTGAGGGAGGGAATTGGAGCTATTGAATTCTTTTGCCTTCAATCAATGGTGGGCTTTACCCTGGCCTGAGGTGATTCCTCAGCTGGGCTGGTTCTTTTGCTCACACACCTGGGCCTGAGGCAGAAATAATTTCCATTTTTTTGGGAGGAGACCTCAGTGCAATGGAGGCATGGGCTCAGAGTTTCTCAGACCTGAGGAGCCCAGGGATGGTGACCTCAGCTCTCCTGCACTAGACCTCTCCCCGCAGCCCCTTCCCCAAGCTCCAGGGGACAGCCCCAACACCAGCGCCTCTGCTTCCTCGCGGACCCAAGCCCCCTTCGTCCAGCCCCATCACTGATCCAGCAGGTCCGGCTCTTAGGCCCTCAGACTCCCGGTTCCGATTCAGCTGTTGGTCTGGCTGATCTTCCCTGGGAGCTCAGACTCACCTACTGGTACTCAGCCAAGGCTGCTGCGGGAGACAAATCCTGAGGTAGATTTTCCTCTCCTGGCTTTTCTTTCTGGGTTTCCTCGTTCTGATTTCTTTTAAGAGGTTTGTTTCATGTGATAGATGGGGAAGAGATCAGGAGACTTTAGAACTATACCTGTCTTCTCTCCACCATCTTGGCCCTGCATTCAATTCTATTTTTAAAGGTGAATTACTTTTGCCCACGTGTAGTTTTGAAAGAATTATTTTCTTTATGAATTTGCCCAATTGAGAATCTGAGAGAATGATAGGCACTTTGTAATTGTCAAATTGTGTTTTCCAAGTATTTCCTTTCTTGTTGAGAGATGTTATTTTTTCTCTTGCATTGTATTAATTTTCTCTCAAGTTTCCTCACCCAATTTTTCCTATTGTTTTTCTACCTTCTTCCTGATTTCTTCAAGGAAGTCCTTCTGGACTGGATGGAGACCAATTCTTACAATCCTCAGAAGTGCTAGATTTCTCTAGGTTAGAATCTGCTATTCTAAGTATTTCTCCATTGGATCCCCTTACTATTGCCTTTTCTTCATTTTCCAAGGATCTTGCATTGGGGAGAAAGTGGCTCTCAGAGGTTTGCTTTTGGAGTTCCTAGAGGTTTTGTTCACTTGGCTTAGCAATTCCAAGGGCTGTCCAGTAGGGGGCAGTGGATGATTTCTCTGGAGTGTTTGAACCCCTCTCCTTAATTCTGGAGGATGTGCATAGGTTATTTGGATGGGTAGCAGGGTCTGAGTTGACCCTGAGCAATGGTCTGGACCCTGGGGAGGAAGTTAATCTCCCTTTCAGCTGAGGGAGCTCTATTGCCCAAACCTGAGACTGAGAGGGTGGGGTGAGGGCAGTTACAATTTGTTCTCAGAATAGTCATCTGCCAAAAGTATAGAGCTCAGTTCTTCACCCAGGTGCTCTATTTCCAGTTGTGCTCTGCAACTCCACACTGGAACACACTCTTCTGTCCACGGACCCACCAGAGCTCCTCTTTTCCTAGCCAAAGATTCCGAGGTCAAAGCTGGTCCTCTGTCCTGCCAATCTCCAAAGGCTCTGAACCTAAATTCCCTCTGCCCCACCCCACTGCTGTCCCTCCACTTGTCTTCAGCTCCCTGCTAGCCCTCTGCTCTCCGTTCCCAACTCACCCACAGTCCCCTGAGATTATTAAGTATATTTCCATCCATTTTATTCCTCCCTACTCCTATTTATTCTATTCTCTTTCCTTTCACTTGTTCCCTCCTCAAAAGTGTGTTGTATCTAACTACCATCTCCCACTATCTTCTCTCCCTTCTTATCACCTACAAACCCCATCCCAATGCCTTGACCCCTTTCTCCCATACATTTTTGTTCAACTCTAGTCATGTCAAAAAGAAGGTTTTTAAATTCCCTTATTTCATTAAATGTCCATCATTTGACCTGAAAGTGAATGTTCAGTTTTTCTGGGTAGTAGATTCACAGTTTCTTTCCAAGGTAATTTACCTTCCAGAATATCACATTGCAAATCATATGAGCCCTTAAAGGAGATGCAATTGAGTCCTATGTAATCCTGACTGTAATTCCATCATATTTTAATTTTTTCTTCTTTCTGATTGATTTCCATATTTTCTCTTTGACTTGGGAGTTCTGGAATTTTTCTATAATATTCCTGGGAGTTTTATGGGGAAATCTCTTTCAGGAGATGATCAGTGGATTCCTTCAATTTTGATTTTACCCTGTGCTTCTAGGATATCAGGACAATTTTCCTGGAAAATTTCTTTAAAAATGAAGTCTAGGTGCTTGGTCATGACTTTCAGGAAGCCAAAAAATTTCTAAATTATCTCTTTTCCTCCTGTTTTCCATGTCATTTTTTCCAGTGAGATACTTCATACTTTCTTCTAGTTTTTCATCCTTTTGATTTTGTTTTATTGTTTCTTGATTTCTCAGAAAGATCTCAGCTTCCCTTAGCTACATTCTACATTTCAATGCATTATTTTATTCAGAGAGCTTTCTTATCTCCTTTTTCATGTAACCAATTCTGCATTTTAATGCTTTCTTCTCCTCATTGATCATCTGGACTGCTATTTCCATTTGATCCACACTAGATTTTAAGATATTATTTTCTTTGATGTTTTTATATCTCCTTCAAAAAGTATTGCTGACTTGGTTTTCAGTACTTTCCTGCCTTACTCTCATTTCTCATCCAAGTTTTTCATCTGCCTCCCTTATGTGAGTTTCAAAATCTTTTTTGAGTTCTTCCAATATCTGAGTTCAATTCCTTTTTTTTTTTGAATGCTTTAGATGCAGAAGTATTGACTTTTTCATCTTCTGAGTGTGTGCTTTATCCTCTATGTGACCAAAGTAATTTTCTAGTGGCCAGATTTTTTTTTGCTATTCATTAATTTCCTCAGCCTATGACCTCTTTTTTTGTAAAAAAAAATATTTATTTATTTTCATTCATTTAATTCCTGCATACTTCCAAGTTACAAAATTTCCCTCCACCTTCCCATTCCCCCCCACACTTAGCAAGGAATAGTCAGGTTAACATTTTACATACATATTTTGTTAAGCATATTTACATGTATATTTTTAAGTGACAAAATTTCCTTCCAACATTGCTTCCCATCCCACCTCCCCTCAGAGGCGAATAGTCAGGTTAGCATTATGCATACTTACTTTTTTAAGGTTTTATTTTGAGTTTTACAATTTTCCCACAATTTTACTCCCTCCCCCCCAGCAGAAGAAAATTTGCCAATCTTTACTTGGTTTTCATGGTATGCATTGATCCAAATTGAATTTGATGAGAGAGAAATCATATTTTTAAGGAAGAAACAAAGTATAAGAGATAGCAAAATCAGACAATAAGATATCAGTTTTTTTCCCCTAAATTTAAGGCAATTTCCCTTGGACTTTGTTCAAACTCCACAGTTGTTTCTCTGGATACAGATGGTATTCTCCATTGCAGAGAGCCCCAAATTCTCCCTGATTGTTGCACTAATAGAATGAGTGAGTCCATCAAGGTTGGTCATTTCCCCCATGTTGCTGTTAGAGTTTACAGTGTTTATCTGGTTCTGCTCATCTCATTCAGTATAAGTTCATGCAAATCCCTCCAGTCTTCCCTGAATTCCCATCCTTCCTGGTTTCTATAATTTCTGGTTTCCCCAATTGAAGGATATTTACTTGTTTTCCAATTTTTTGCCACCACAAACATGGCTGCTATGAATATTTTTGTACAAGTAATGTTTTTACCATTTTTCATCTTCTCTTCATGGTATAGACCCAGTAGTGGTATTGCTGGATAAAAGGGTATGTACATTTTTGTTGCCCTTTGGGCATAGTTCCAAATTTATCTCCAGAAAGACTGGATGAGTTCACAGCTCCACCAACAATGTAATAGTGTCCCAGATTTCCCACAAACCATCCAACAAGGATCATTATCCTTTCTGGTCATATTGGCTAGTCTGAGAGGTGTGAGGAGGTACCTCAGAAAAGTTTTAATTTTATGCATATTTAATTTGATAGACATGTTTAAAGATTTGTAATCTTTGGTAAGAGGAATTCGGATTAAGGGAAAGAGACATAAGAGATTTTTTAAAGAGTTTATCAGGTTCTGAAGTGTTGTTTACTGTCTGTCTGTGTGTGTGTGTGTGTATGTATGTTTTGTTTTGTTTTGTTTTTCTTCCTCTGAATGGGGATAATATAGTTATTCTAGACCTCTGAACTGCTGAGAGGGGCTGCTTCCATCGAGGTTGTTTATCTCACAAATTTCGTTGTTAATGTGTACATTGTTCTCTTTGTTCTACCCCTGCTTCTCTTAGTATATGATCCCCTATGTCATTCCATGCTTCTCTAGAAGCCAAGTATTTATGGGGTCTTATAAAAGAATGGTATTTCATAGTATTCATGTACCATAACTTGTTTAGCCATTCCCCAATTGATGGCCATCCCTTCAATTGCCACTACAAAAAAGAGCTTCTATAAATATTTTGGAACATGTAGGACTTTTCCTTTTTTATTTCTTCTGGATATAGAAATAGAATTGGAATCACTGGGTCAAAGCTTCTGAACAGTTGTATGGCTCTCTGGGAATATTTTCATATTGCTCTCCAAAAAAGGTTGGATCCAATCACAACTAATATCCTAATCCTCCCACAATGTCTCCAACACTGATCATTTTCCCTTTTTTTTTCATCAAGGCAGAACTGAGAGGTGTGAGCTGATAAGTGTTGTTTCAATTTTCATTTCTCTAATCATTAATGATTTGGAGCAATTTTTCATATGATTAAATATAGCTTTAATTTCTTCATTTGACAACGGCCTGTTCATACCCTTTGACCCTTTATCAAATGGGGAATTATATCTTAGTTTTATTGCACTTCCCAAGTTTTTGAGTGTTTTGGTGACACCTCCTCTGGTACCTTAATTCCTTCATCATCTTACGGAATGCTTTGACTACTCTCCTGGCCTGTACTCTGGTCTGTGGAAAACTGCAAGCACTCCCCTCTGCCTTGGAGCTGTGAGAAGGGTTCCTAATCCTATATTGGAGTATGGGTGCTCAGACTGGGCCCTGGATCTGAGTATGAGCAAAGCAACAGTCTTGCCTCAGGAATAGTAGAGAGACCTCAGCAGACTCCTACTATCCCCTTACTTTCTGTGGACTGAGCACTCTGAAAGTAGTTACCAGGGAGCTCCTGCTTGGTGAATCCACAGACCTCTTTCTGGTTCCCTGCTGGGGCTGCACTGAGGCCTGTACTGGGCTGGGCTCCTCACTCACTCTAGTATGAAATAATTTTGCCACTAACCTCCCACATTGTACTTGGGGATCCCTGGGCTGAGAAGTCTAGAAAATGCTCTACTATCACAGACTCAGGGACCCACAGGGACCCAGCAGGCTATTCCTAAAAATTGGAGATCATTCTTTGTGGTAGGTGTAGCCTGGACTGTACTGTGGTTCCTTCCAGGCCTGAAAGCACAAACCTTGCTTGTAGATCTTCCAAATTGCCTTGCCTTGGAAAATGGTTTCTGCATATTCTGCCCCTCTAGAATTTGATTAGAAACCTAATGTTAAGCCCTTGGAGTGCTCTGGAGGAAAACTTCTGGGAATTTCTGCCTCCACAAACCATCTTGACTCCACCCCCACATTTTTAATATATTTTATTTAATATATTTAATATATTTCATTTTTAATATATTTTATTCATCCTATTGTTCCATTACAAGTTACCAACAATAGTCTTAGAATTAAAATAGTAAAATAATGAGAGGTCTCTTAACTAACAAGGTAGAGAACTTGACACTTTTGATCCTCACAAACTCTCAATTCTCTCCAAAAGAGAAATCAAGGACTTAAACAGAGTATCAACAAAGAATAATAAGAGATTTTTTTTCCCCTAAATGTACACAAAGACAAGAATGAAGATGGAATTCTAGTAGAGGTAATGGTTGAAAAGTTTTCCTAATGTATTATGGAAACATTCTTCAGCACTCCTCCTAAAAGTAAATCTAGGTTTTATATTATTTTGGAGAGGGTTTTCTGGGAATAAAATAGAGGTTTCCAGGAACTGAAGGGGAGAAGCGAAGGATAGAATAGAGGAATTTGTGAACTGTGATCAAGTTGAGAGTTAGCAATGAATGAGAAGGTAATTAATTTGATGCATGAAGAAGATAAGAACATTATGAGAAATGGGAAAAGGGAGAGAATTGAAAAGGGGGTGGAATGGAAGATTATTTCTGTGGTAGGAAAAGATAGCACCCATAGATGTTCCTGGGAGTGTAAACAGGTATTCTGTGAAAAGAGTGACTCTTGTGGTAGGTGTTATCTACAGGGAGCTTTTTTTAAAAAAGCACTTTTCCTGCCTCTGGAAGTGAGGGGAAATTCACACTCTTAGAAGGTGAGAAGTCATGGACCTAAGGAAGAGGTTTTGAGGCAAGAATGACAAGAGAAAAGGGATAGGTCTTTGTTGGGCTATATTATTGGGCTATGGGTAGGGGTTTTTTCTGACAATAAGGGACAATATAAAGGAGCTAAAGGGAGTGACAAAAACTGCTTATACTAGACACACTAGATTGCTTTTTTTTGCTCATCTTTGTGGTTCTAACTCTGCTCCTGGGGTACAGGGAATATAGCTCTAAGCTTTTATTTTACTAGGGATGGGGTCTGATCCCTGGCTTGGCATTGGCCAAGATATTCCCATGCATGCCAGGTCTTGTCTTTAAAAAGGTTTGTTTCCTCCTTTATATGCACATTCTGACTTAGCAGTGCTTTGTTCCAGCCCAATGCTGTCTTTTATCCTGCTGTTTTCAGCATTCAAACTTTGTTTGGAACTTGAGTCCTCTACTGACTTGCTATCTAGCTGCTTGGACCTCTGCTGCTGTTATGTTATTGGGACCTGGATTACATTGGTGCTAATTGCCTCCAGTTGACTTTCATGCTCTCATGCCTCCTGGGTTTAACTTCCCTTTCTCCCCACCCCAAAGACAAACATTCACTGAAGATCCTCCATGATATCTTCCATTGAAAACTTCTTTGAATCTTCTCCTTTCTTTGGGGTCTGTAGTATGAATGTCAGAGTAGAGGCATCATTTATCTTTGGTAGGGAATGTTTCCAGGAGCATGTTTAGCTTTGTACTGCCATCTTGACTCTGTCCCAGAAGTATGAGATGCTGGAGTGAATTGAATACCTCTGAGATTTCAGTTCTTTAGGGAAAGCAGAAAATAAAGATGAACTTAAGAGACCATGAACTAGAGAATGAGCATATAAGGTACACAGAAAGAGATGATTGTTAATAAAGAGACTGAGGGGATAAAATCCTCTTTGCAAAAGGGCACAAAAATGAAAATATAAAACATAAAAGGATTAGTTGTAAAGGAGAAGAGGGTTTATTTGAAAACAGAGAGGAACAAAAAGGTAGGAGAATTGAATAGCCTGAAAAAGAAACTAATAAGCAAAATTCCAAATGGAGGAAACTAGCAAATTGTCATTCAGAATGAGGATTAGCTATATTTAATGGGATAGTAGGAATCTGTTGAGGAATCTGACCCTAGGGTGAGAGGGTCACCTTAATTAGATTAATGTGAAGTAAATAAAGAAATCACAAATGAAGACTAGTTTTAGAATTGAAGAGAGAAAATTCATGCTTCAGAGAGGAAAAGTGTATGTGTGTGTGTGTGTGTGTGTGTGTGTGTGTGTGTGTGTGTGTGTGGCACTATATTTCCTAAGGTTATGCATAACTGGTTCCCAATACAAGACCCATAGTGCACACTAAAATGCCATACAATTCTAGTTACTTTAATAAAGTAGGACTTGAGTTATAATATTGTCGACCTGTGTAATCCTCTTGTAAATCAGATAATATTTCTGAGCTTTTTTTTCATAATGTATTTGATGACCTATCTACTCCCTTCCATCTCCAAAATATGATGGCATGAGTTTAGAATTTTGTAATCAATTCAAATTCTAGGTGCTTATTATTTCAGTGAACTTGGACAGATTATGTAAATTCCTTGGACCTTAATTTTCCCAGTTTAATAATAATTCTTATTGATAATTATAGTTTTGGAATCCTCATCCATACTTCTGCAAAGAATCAGGGGAAAGAATTTACCAATGGGTCAGCTAGGTGGCACAATGGATAGGGAACCAGCCCTGGAGTCAGGAGGACCTGAATTCACATCCAGACTCAGATACCTAATAATTGCCTAGCTGTGTGACCTTGGATAAGTCACTTACCAAAATTGCCTTAAAAAGTAAACAAAAATTTAAAAGTTTCTTCCTATACATTGAATAGGTATGCTTGACCATTTTAATTTCTCAGCATTCTGGGTTCATTGGTGTTCTTTTCATTACATAGTTATTCTTTTTAAGTATAATGGAGACAGAAGATCTTTAAGTTATATTCCAACTCTAGGATTCTAGGATTCATTTTACTTCTAAATATATCACTTTTTTTACTGGAATATATATTATGACCTCAGAGGTCATCTAGTACACCTTCTTTTTTTAAAATTCTGAAAATTGAGACTGGGAATAGAAGGGGTAAATAACTTACTTAAGGAAAAATAGGTAATAAGAATCAGAGCGAAAATATGAATGTGCCCTCCTAAATTATTACTTTTTTTTCATTTTACAATGAAGCTTTCTTAATAAGGTACTCTTCTGTAAATGGTTATCGGTAGTGGTGGTTAGAGGTCACAGTTCATAAAAAAGATTCTTCTTTTTTTAGGTGAACATGAATTACAGCCAATTATCAAGTCAACTCTCTCTGTCTTTTTAATATTATAATTTTTACGTTCTTAAATATGTCTATTAAAAAAATAAATGGAAAGTCATTTAAAAAGAAATTTGACTGTGAAGGGAAACCCTTGGTATTCTATTTTTTAGGGGTTTTTTCCTTTAAATTACTAAGGAAGACTACAAAGTCATTTACTTGTTGAACTAACTCCTTGCTCCATTTATTTGATAGAACTCTATATTTAGCAAAATTGTGTGGGAATGGGCAGAAGAAACATATGAAAAGCACTTGAAAATCTTTGATGGTCCTAGTCATGTAAATTTTACCCAGCATGCAAGGAAGTATTTGACTATCATTGGGCAGTGAAGTTTTTCCTCCACTGAGAAATGTTTCACTTGATTAAGAACTATGAAAGATGAAAAGGAAATAGCATAGAATTAAATCCATTGGTGTGCTTTTCTTGAAAGTGCTTTATAATTATATTTGCATTTCTACCAAACTCATGCCATAGAAGTGATTATGATTCTCAAAGGCTATTTTAGTAGGATTCAAGTTTTGTCAGGTCCTAACAAATGAAAATGCTTTTAAAATAGACCCCAGGACTTTTAGCCAATATGCTGCCTAAAACAGTACGAAATATCAACTGACAGTGAAAATGCAAAGGGGACTACCATCAAAAACAGAATCATCTCAAACAAACAATTAGCCACTGAATAGAGACAAAATTAGAGCATAGAGATACCTAGCTTCTGTTGCTGATAACAGTTGTAGCAGCAAGAGCAGAGAGCTTACCCAAGGGAATCTGGTAGCTTCTAGGTTTTTTTTGTTTTTATGTTTCTGACCACCCTAATTTTTGAGCACCCTTCTTTCTGTTTCAAGTTGAGCAGAGCACAAATAAAAAATTAGCTTTGCCCATAGCTTTTAAGCAAGCAGGAGTTAATCCAACACTAATTTTCTGAGGTCTTTCTTAGCATAATGCTTGATTTCAAAAACATTTAGTAAGGACTTTCTCTGCCATGGACATGTTAGAATATAAAAAAAATGCAGTAGTATCCTATCCAGAAAAGGAGCAGCGCTCTATTTAATTTTACTGTTCATACACTGATGCCATAAATGTGGCTAAATTGAACATGGCATACATTTCAGATTGGAAACACTCAGCAACAGCAACATTCAGACTAGGTTCTATATCACCATCATTCCTTGCCTATTAGCTCAACTGTTTAAATGAATAAATGACTCTTTTGGGGGGGGGGAAGAGAAAATGGACATGTGTTTTCAATTTTATGGAAGACTTCTCAAGTGGAAATTTCCTCTATTGATGAAGATCAACCACTCATCATTGCTGTAGAGTTGCCTATAAGACCAAGAGTTTGAGTGAATTGATCATTACTACACAGCTCATAAGCAAGGATCTGAATTCAGATTTTTCTGACCTCAGGTTTAGTCCTCTATCCATCATATGCTCAAACAAAAACAAAATTAATTCTGAAAGAATACATGCAACCAATAAAGGGTGATAGGAAAACAACTTGTCAGGAAAATATTTGTGTGGCATCAGAAATGGCTAGTATGATAAAAAACAAAGAAATACAAAAGGATTTTTATGAAGTGTTTTAATGTCAACTCCCACATAGTCAACTTCTTGATAGACACCTCTAATAGATTTTCTCATTAACTTCTTGAAAACATGTCTAATGTGGAACTCAAATAAATGCTTCTTCCAAAGGGGTCCATTTCTTTAGAGGAACTCCCCTTCTTCCACGATCCAAGTTTGTAACTTAAAATCAACTTCAAATCTTCCCTATTACTCACCTGATCATTTGATAAATTGATAAGTTTTGTCATTTATACTTTCTTTTTTAAATTATTTTTTCTTTTTTCTTAAAGATTTTATTTATTTTGAGTTTTACGATTTTTCCTCTAATCTTACTTCTATTCCCCCAATTCGTCAGTCTTTACATAGTTTCCATGTTGTACATTGATCCAAATTGAGTGTGGTGAGAAAGAAATCATATCCATCAGGAAGAAATATAAATTATAAGCTATAACAAGATCAGACAATAAGATATCAGTTTTTTTTTTCCTAAATTAAAGGAAATAGTCCTTGGACTTTGTTCAAACTCCATGGTTCTTTATCTAGATACAGATGATATTCTCCATTGCAGAGAGCCCCAAATTGTCCCTAATTGTTGCACTGATGAAATGAGCAAGTCCATCAAGGTTGATCATTGCCGCCATGTTGCCATTAGAGTGTACAGTGTTTTTCTAGTTCTGCTCATCTCACTCAGCATCAGTTCATGCAAATCCCTACAGGCTTCCCTGAATTCCCATCCCTCCTGCTTTCTAATACAACAATAGTATCCCAAGACATACATATACCACAGTTTGCTAACCCATTCCCCAATTGAAGAACATTTACTTAATTTCCAATTCTTTGCCACCACAAACAGGGCTGCCATGAATATTTTTGCACAAATGATATTGTTACCCTTTTTCATTATCTCTTCAGGGTATAGACCAAGTAGATCAAGGTATTGCTGGAACAAAGTGTATGTTCATTTTTGTTGCCCTTTGGCCATAGTTCCAAATTTCTCTCCAGAAGGGTTGGATGAGTTCACAGTCCCACCAACAATGTAATATTGTCCCATATTTCCCACAACCCTTCCAACAATGATCATTATTCTTTCTGGTCATATTGGACAGGGTGAGTTGGTATCTCAGAGATGCTTTAATTTTCATTTCTCTAATAAGTAATGATTTGGAGCAATTTTTCATAAGACTGTGGATTGCTTTGATCTCCTCATCTGTAAATTGCCTTTGCATATACTTTGTCAATTGGGGATTGGCTTCATATATATATGACTCAGTTGTCTGTATAGTTTAGAAATGAGTCCTTTGTCAGAAACATTAATTGTAAATATTGCATCCCAGTTTACTACATTTCTTTTGATCTTGGTTACAGTAGTTTTATCTGTGCAAAAGCTTTTTAATTTAATGTAATTGAAATCATCAAGTTTGTTTATAGTGTTGTTCTCTGTCTCTTCCTTAGTCATAAACTGGTCTCCATTCCATAGATCTGACAAGTAAACTAGTGCTTGATCTTCTAGTTTGCTTATATTATTGTTTTTTATGTCTATATCCTGTATCCATTAGGATCTGATTTTGATATAGGGTGTGAGGTATTGGTGTAATCTAAGTTTCTTCCATACTAACTTCCAATTTTCCCAGGAGTTTTTTATCAAAGAGAGAGTTTTTTTTTTTCCCCAATAGCTGGACTCTTTGGGTTTATCAAACAGCAGGTTAGTAAAATTGTTTCCTGCTATTGCACCTAGTCTATTCCACTGGTCCACCACTCTATTTCTTAGCCAATACCAGACAGTTTTGATGACTGATGTTTATAAATATTTTAGATCAGATAGTGCTAATACCCCTCTTTTGCACATTTTTTTTCATTTCATCCGTGGAAATTTTTGACTTTTTAATTTCTCCATATAAATTTACTTCCAACTTTTTGAAACTCATTAAAGTAATATTTTTTTGGAATTTTGATTGGTAGGGCACTAAACAGCTAGTTAAGTTTTGGTAGAATTGTCATTTTTATTATATTAGCTCTACCTATCCATGAGCAGTTTGATATTTGCCCAGTTATTTAAATCTGATTTAATTTGCGTGAGAAGTGTTCTATAAATGTTTTTAAAAAGTTAATGAGTCTGCCTTGGCTATAAGACTCCCAGGTATTTTATATTATCTGAGGTTACTTTGAATTAGATTTCTCTTTCTAGCTCTTCCTGCTGTATTGTGCTAGTCATATATAGAAAACTTGAAGATTTATGAGGGTTTATTTTATAGCTTGCAACTTTGCTAAAATTGCTAAATGTATCCAGTAATTTTCTGGATGATTTCTTGGGATTCTCTAGGTATATCATAATGTCATCTCCAAAGAGTGAGTTTTTTCCTGTTCCTTCACAATTCTACTTCCTTTGATTTCTTTTTCTTCTCTAATTGCTGAAGCTGACATTTATAATACAATATTCAATAGTAGTGGTGATAATGGGCATTCTTGTTTCACCCCGATCTTATTGGGCATGCCTCTAGACTCTCCCCATTGGTTTCAGATAGATACTGCTAATTATTCTAAGAAACAGTCCATTTATTCCTACACATTCTAATGTTTTTACTAGGAATTGCTGCTGTATTTTGTCAAAAGTTTTTTCAACATCTATTGATACAATCATCTAATTTCTGATAGGTTTTTTGTTGCTATAATTGATTAAAATAATGTTTTTCCTAATACTGAACCAACCCTGCATTCCTGAGATGAATCCTACTTGGTCAAAATGTATTATCCCAGTGATAACTTATTGAAATTGTTTTTTGTTTCTTTTAGGTTTTTTTTTTCTTTTGTAAGGCAAATGCGGTTAAGTGGCTTGCCCAAGGCCACAGAACTAAGTAATTGTTGAATGTCTGAGACAGGATTTGAACCAAGGTACTCCTGACTCCAGGGCCTGTGCTTTATCCACTGTGCTGCCTAGCAGCCCTCGTAATTGTTTGGATAAGCTTTTGTTCAAGATTTTTGTATCTATATTCACAGGGAGATAGATTTATAATTTTCTTTCTCTGTTTTACCTCTTCTTGGTTTAGTTAACAGCACCATATTGGTTTCATAGAAAGAGTTAGGCAGAGATCCATCTTGCCCTATTTTTCCAATGAATTTATATAGCATTGGAATCAATTATTCCTTAAATGTTTGTTAGAATTCACTTGTGATTCCATTAGGCCCTGGAGATTTTTTCTTGGGGAATTCAATGATGCCTGGTTGAATTTTTTTTTTCTGAGATAGGACTGTTTAGGTATTTAATCTCCTCTTAATTTAAGCTGGGCAACCTATGTTTTTTGTAAATATTCATGCATTTCACTTAGATTGTCAAATTTAATGGCATAGAGTTGGACAAAATAATTTCAAATTATTACTTTAATTTCCTCTCATTGGTGGTGAGCTGACCTTTTTCTTTTATGATACTAGCAATGTGGTTTTCTTCTTTCTTTTTTTTTAAATCAAATTGACCAGAGCTTCATTAATCTTATTGGGTTTTCTCATAAAAACACATTTGGTTTTATTTATTAATTCATTTTTTGCTTTCAATTTTATTAATTTCTCCTTTAATTTTTAGAATTTCTCATTTGGTACTTAAATTAGGATATTTAATTGGTCATTTCTGTAATTTTTTTTGTTTGTATATTTAGTTCATTGATTTCCTCTTTCTCTAATTTATTCATGAAATCATTTAACAATAAAATATATACCCTGAGAGCATCTTTGAGTGAATCTCACAGGTTTTGGTATGTTGTTTCATTATTGTCATTATCTAGGATAAAATGATTAATTTTTTCTATAATTTGCTTTTGATCAACTCATTTTGTAAAATGAGGTTATTCAGTTTCCAAGTATTTCTGGGTCTATATCTCTGTGGCCCAATATTGAATATGACTTTTATTACATTGTGATCTGAGAAAGATGTAATCACTATTTCTGTCTTTCTTCAGTTGATCATTAAGTTTTTATTCCCCAGTACATGGTCACGTTTTGTGTAAGTGCCATGTAATGCAGAGAAAAAATGTATATTCCTTTCTATCTCCATTCAATTTCCTCTGTACGTCTATTTTTATCTAGTTTTCTAACAATCTATTTACCTCCTTTACTTCTTTCTTGTTAATTTTTTGATTCAATTTATCCAGATCTGAGAGGGAGAGATTGAGGTCTCCCACTAGTAGAGTTTTGCTATCTAAGTCTCTATGTCTTCCTATAGTTCTTTCAGCTTCTCCTCTAAGTGTTTGGATGCTATCCCATTAGGTGTATATATATATATATATATATATATATATATATATATATATATATATATATATATTCACTTTTGATATCACTTTATTGTCTATTGTCTTTTAGGAGTATATAGTTTCTTTATCTCTCTCTTGATTTTGCAAGGCAGTGGGGTTAAGTGGCTTGCCCAAGGCCACACAGCTAGGTAATTATTAAGTGTCTGAGTCTAGATTTGAACTCAGGTACTCCTGACTCCAAGGCCAGTGCTCTATCCACTGAGCCACCTAGCTGTCCCTTCCTTATCTCTTTTAATGCTATCTATTGTTGCAGCTGCTTTTTCTGAGATAAGGATTGCTATCCCTGATTTTTTCACTTCAGTTGAAGAAAAATATATCTTGCTCCAACCTTTTAACTTTACTCCATATGTTTCTCTTTGCCTCAAATTAGTTTCTTGTAAGCTATATATTGTAGGATTCTGGTTTTTAATCCATTCTGCTATTCGCTTACGTATTAAGGGAGACTTCATCCCATTCACATTCAAAGTATAATTACTAATTATGTTTTGCCCTCCATACTATCTTCCCTCTGTTAGTATTTTTCCCTTTCCCTCCCTTTATCCATATTCCCCAGTATTTTGTTTCTGAATACTATCCCCTTTGTGTGTTTGCCCTCCTTTATCCACCCCCTCCCCTTTTTTCCACTTTCTCTTTTCCCTTCCCTTCCTTTTGTTAGTTCCCTTTCCCCCCTCCTTTTCTCCTTTTCTCCTTTCCTCCATCCCCTTTTCCACTTTTAGTACTTGAAAGGTTGTATATTTTTAAGTTAACTGAGTATGTGTGTAAGTTAACTTTAAGTCAAGACTAATGAGAAGAAGATTCAGGTGTTTCTCATCTCCTCCCTAGTACTATAGTTATTTTGTGCCTCTTAGTGTAATGAGATTTACCCCACTGAATCCCCTCCCTTCTTCCATCTCCTTCCTGTCCCTCTTTTTAAGGAGATGTTTTTAAATCATTCTATCTCAGTCATAGAAAATTCTGAGTATCTGTTACTTCTAGCTAAGTGCATTCTATCTAATACAGGTACAATTCTTGAGAATTATTAGAGTCTTTCTCTGAAGTAGCTTTATAGCCAGTTTCATGCCATTGGATTGCACTCTCATGGATAAATCATGAGCGTCTATGTCTTCTGGCTAGGTATATTCTCTCTGTCTGAGTTACAATTCTCAAGAGTTATGAGAATCTTTTCCTCATGCTGTGATATAGCCAGTTTCAACTTATTGAATAGCTGTTTTTTTCTTAACCCCGCCCCCCTTTTTTAACCTTTGCATGTGCTCTTGAACCTCTTGTTTATGTCCAAATTTTCTATTTACCTCTGCTCTTTCCATCAGGATTTTTTGGAATTCTTCCATTTTTTTAAATGTCCATCCTTTCCCCTGAAAAAGAAGGACCAGGTTTGCCTGATAGTAGATTCTTGGATGTATTCCAAGCTCCCTTGTTCTTCAGAATAACTTATTCCAGGACCTTTGATCCCTTTATGTGGATGAAGCCAGGTCCTGAGTAATCCTTACTGTGGCTCCTTAGTATTTAAATTGTTTCTTTCTGGCTGCTTGCAGGATTTTCTCTTTTATGTGTTAGTTCTGGAATTTGGCCAAAACTTTCCTTGGTGTTTTCATTTTAGGAGATCTTTCTGGAGGGTATTGATAACTACTTTGCACCCTGGTTCCATGATATCAGGGGGATTTTCCATCACTAGATCCTGTAATATTAAGTCCATGCTTTTTTTCTCTTCAATGTTTTCAAGAAGTCCAATAATTCTCAGGTTTTTCTCCTTGATTTATTCTCGAGGTCAGCGGTTTTGCTGATGAGATATTTTATATTTCCTTCTACTTTTTCTATTTTTTTGATTTTGTTTAACAGGCTGTTAACTGTCTCATGAAGTCATTAGTTTCTGCAGACTCCATTCTTTTTTTAAGAGAGTTTTCTTCATTTACCTTTAGC
The DNA here is from genome assembly GCF_037893015.1 of Macrotis lagotis. NCBI lineage: Eukaryota > Metazoa > Chordata > Mammalia > Peramelemorphia > Peramelidae > Macrotis > Macrotis lagotis. The sequence goes on along the minus strand of NC_133658.1, from coordinate 210,175,378 downwards.
AACTCCTTTTACAATTGGTCAATTCTACTTTGAAATAGCTTTGCATTTGACTAGCTGAGATTTTGAGGGATTTCTTTTTGAATTTGTCCAATTGAGGATCTGAGAGAATTATTCTCATTTTGTGTTTGTTCAATTGTATTTTCCAATGATTTGTTTTCTTGTGGCAAGGTCTTCATTTACTCTTCCAAATGTTCAATTGATTTTTAACCTCCTTCATTATTTCTTCAAGTAAGTTTTTCTGTGCTGAGACCAGATCGTATTCTCCTCAGAGGTTCTAGGTCTCTCTGAGTTAGGGTCTTTTCCTTCCAATAATTTTTCTATGGATCCACCTTTCTGCTGACCTTTCTTTATTTCTTTATTTTTATCTTGGGTTGGGGAGGGGCTAGTTCACAGAGGTTTGGTGTTGGGACCCCTAGAGGCTTTACTCACTGAATGCAATATCTCCAGATGGCCAGTAGGGGGTGCTAGAGGGTTTGTTCACTGAATTTAATTTCTCTTGCTGACCCATAGGAGGTGCTAGTTGTTTTCTCTTGGGTGTCTGTCACCTTGATTGAGGCCTTCTCCCTTATCCTGGAGGGCATGATGGAAGCTGTTAAATACTTTTGTCTTCAATCAATGGTGGGCTTTAGCCTGAGGTGAGGTCATCCCTCTTCCTATTGTCAGCTGGACTGGTTCTTCTACTCACACACCTGTGCCTAGGGCATCGGTATTTGGTACTTGTGTTTGTTATGGGAAGCAGCCTCAGCTGCAATGGAGGTATGGATTCAGAGTTCTTCAGACCAGAGGTGCCCAGGGATGGTGCCTGCAGTTCTCCTTCACCGGAACTCTCCCCCAGCCCTGTCTGGCAAGCTCCAGATTTTCAGTGCCAACACCAGTGCCTCTCCTCCCTAGCTGACCTAAGTCCCTGTGGTGGACCAGGCTCTAGCCCCAATCATCAAGCAGGTTGGGCTCTCATGCCCTCAGGCTCCTGGGGCTTTAACCCTGCCATTAATCAGGCTGATCCATGGCTGATCTGCCCTCTGCGCCTAGACTCACCCAGGACTGTGGAAAAGAAATCATGGGGTAGGTGTTCTTCTCCTGGCTTTTCTTTCTGGGTTATGTGGCTTGGATTTCTGTTAACATGTTTGTTTCATATCATAGATGGGGAAAGATCAGGAGACTTTAAAACTGTTCCTGTCTTCTTTCCACTATCTTGGCTGGAGGTCTCTGTTTAGACTTTCTAAATATCTTTTACATTTATTTTCTCTCCTTTCGTAGTCAAGAACTCTAGCTTATACTCTATTCACACACCCCCACCCCCATTGGTTTCTTCTGCTTTTAGGCATTTTCCCTAATTTACCCTTCACACAAGAGTAAAAATAAAATTCCCAAGACAGAAGTCTGACCATGTCACTTCTCTGCTCTAATACCATTAGTTTCTATCTCTAGCTTTGAGGATAAAATATAAAATCATCTGCTTCACTTTAAATACCTTCTATAGTCTGTTGCCCACATAGATATTCTACCTTCCAGTCAAACTTGCTCTTTTCCAAACTTTCTTCATTTATACAAGCTGTACCTTTTTATGTAAAACACTCCATTTCTTGGGCAGCTAGGTGGCAGTGGATAAAGCACTGGCCCTGGAGTTAGGAGTACCTGGGTTCAAATCTGGTCTCAAACACTTAATAATTACCTAGCTGTGTGGTCTTGGGCAAGCTACTTAACCCCATTTGCCTTGCAAAAACATAAAAAAATTTTAAAAAAATTTTAAAAATCCACTCCATTTCTTATTTCCAAAACCATTATATCTGGAGGATAAACTTAGCTATAACTTCTTCTATGAAGCCTGCCCTTATCCCTTCTAGTAGTTATAAATCGTAACTCTCTTATCAAATTTCCTTGAATTATTAATAATTTTTATCATCATTATTAGGAATAGTAAAAGAATTTATATTTCTATTTGACCAAAAAGAATTTATTTTCTCCAGCTATACAGTGATTCATTGGTTATTGATGTAAAAGAATTATTGCAGGATAGTAGCATAAAGATAGAGCTGTTTCTTTCTGAAACCCATTGAAGAAATGAAGAAAATATCAATCAACAAGCATTCATTATGTGCCTATTTTATGCTAGATATTGTGCTAAAGAAGGGAGAAAAACAAAACAATCCCTGTTCTCATGGAAGTCACTGTTCATCAGGAGAAAAACAAAACAAACAAAACATACCCAAGTTATATACAATAGGTTATGTAGAAAGTACATTGGAGTTAGTCTCAAAGGGAAACTGCTGAGTTTATAGAGGACTAAGAAAGGCTTCTCATAAAAAAGTAGATCTTTAGGTGATACTTGAAAGAAGCAAGAAATAGTAAGTGGAGATGAAGGTATAGAGAATTCAGGAAACATGTCAATCAATAAAATTGTCTGCAGTCAGAAGATGAAGCTTGAGATGTAAGGAAAAATAATGAGTGAACAATGATAATATTTGAAGAGAGAGGAGTAGTATTAGATGTAAGATTAGGATGATATAAATGAGCTGGAATGCAGAGAACTTAAGAAGTAAATATATACATAAATATATGTATATATTTATTCCTGAAAGTCTTTGAATTGATTGAATGGGAGTGAAAGAGGTGAAGTTGAGATGTTCAGATTTCCAATTTATTAAGTAAGTGAAAGATTAATTGGAATGAGCAGAGCTTTCACATTGGAGGACCAACTGACTTTTGGCAGTGCTACATATATCAAGTGATGACGGACTTCACTATGTGTTAGCAGGCCAAAAAGAAAAGCGGGGAGCAGTTGATCCTACAGACAGAGCTGATGGTATCAGAATGAAGACTGAATTACATTTTTTTCTTTTTCTCTCCAATATTTTTCATGAGGTTTCTCTGTCTTTTTTTGGGGGGCAGAGGGGGGATTGTGTTTATTTTTACAAGAGTATTGTAGTAATGGGTAAATAGCTAAATGAATATTGGAAAAAAAATTTAAAAACGGATGATACTATTTATTTAAATAAGATTTCTAAGCACTTTACATAATCATTCATGCCTGCCAATTCTGTGAAGTAGATACTACAGAAAAGTTTTTCTTTTCTGTTTTTTACAAGTGAGAAAACTAAAGCTTAAATGGATAGAGATTAAATGACAAGGTCATGATTACAAATCAGTAAATAGTATAGGCATCATTTGACCCCAGAACAAACTAATCATCATATATAACAAAATTCTATGTTTCTAGAATGGAAGCTCTCTGAGGCCAGTATTTTGTTTTAATCTTTAAATACTTAATGCTGGTGAAATGCTTACCAACTTTAGGCCATTTATCAAAGGTGTGTTAAATAGAATTTATCATTATTTTAAAAAATTAATTGAAGGTAAACAAAATAAGAACAATATATTTGCTAAGTAGGACTATGCCCAAAATCAACACTAAAAAAAAAATAAAAATAATCATGATAAAAATATGCAATAAAAACAAACCACAAGGAATTGAGAAGTCAAACGACATGTTCTTATTAGTTGATTAAAGGTAATAAACATGTGTTCCCACACATATATACTTAAAAGAAAATAATTAAAACTTTGTGATTTGGGGTACAATCTTTCCAAATTACTTGTTTCTCTTTAAATGCTTATTTTGAAGATAATTAATAAGTTTAGAATAGCTGAAAATTAAAAATAACTAACTAGTTTTATATTAATGTTTTCACATTTATTGGCTCTGCCTTTTGAACCACAACACATCCCATTCTATATTAATAAACCAAAGAACCTAAGTCTCTGCCACAAAAATTATAGTTAAAAATTCTCAATATTATATATTCTCTTATTTAAGTAAATAAATAAGGTTTTGGTTATCAGATATCTTTAAATAGTTGTCAATTGTTTGACTTGTTCTGGATCTAAATATCTTATTGATGCCATCTCCTTCATAACTGTACTGTATAGTTAGCAATAGTTATCATTTATCTTTTTTGATCAAAATTAAACCCTTAAGATAGGTTTGTCATGTTGTGACTTTTCAATAGGACTGCCAGGGTTGAAAAACACACTGAATTAAACCTAGGTGAGCAAAGAACTTACCCCAGAATGGCCACTTTCTTCTTTTCCCACCAGAATATTGGATGTTGTTATGTCGGTGAGTTTACAGGATTGTAAAGTATCTCAAGTCTTTGCCAGTTAAAAGCAGATGAGAAAAGAGAAGAAAATGAGCTCACTTTAAAGCATCTTAAAGCATTTAAATTATTAAAAGTATTTGAAGATCTGTTGTGTAAAATAATATTTACTATGAGAAAAAAACTTCATAGTTTTGGGTAGAAAGAGTTGAAAAGGGGTAAATTTGAGCTTGCTGTAAGACAAGAAAGTAAAAGCAACACATTACCACAAAACTTCTTCACAATGAAAGGCACTCAAAAAGGAAATGGGATATTTTGAAGTACCTTGGGTTGTTCATCATCATTAAAGGCCATCATGGAGAGTTGGTTGATCCTTTATATGCATGATTTAAAAGGGAATGATTCCCCACTGAAGTCTCATCCAATTCTTCAACTCTGCAATTTTATGATTGCTTATTTTAGGACATCAGCCTCTCAATTTATAGATGAGAAAGCCAAGACTTAAAGAAAATGTGTCAAAAGACAATCACAGAATTTCAGAATTGAAAGAAATTTTTACGGTGTATATTCTACACAAAGTAATATTATCCCATTCATTTTATCTGAAGAGAGAGGAGTCGTATTAGATGTAAGATGAGGATGATATAAATGAGCTGGAATGCATTTTTTTTCAATTTTAGATACAGTATAAATTGTTAGCAAATAATTTAGTTAGTAGTAAATTAACATTTGAAGCATCATCATCACTTCCTTCTGTAAATATGGACAAATCATTTGAACTCTTTGATCCTATTTTCACATCTGCAAAGTGCTGGAAATAATACTTCTTATCTGCTTTCCAATGATTATTCTGAAGCTCAAATGAGATCACAGAATTGTAAATTTAGATCTGAAGGAGGCTTTGGAGATTATCTAATTCAAATTCTCTATTTTACATATGAGAAAAAGGAGACCATCAGAGATTAAGTGATATTCCCACCATCACAGAACTACCTAGTTTTAAGATGTCTTATTCCTAATTTTATGTGTTGACTTCTTTGTATCTCTGAAGTGTTATATGTAAATAGTATCCTTATAGAGATGGACAATGGAGACATCCTTGAACTCCTGTGGGATAACTGCTTCTTGCCAGTGAGTAGTGATTCTCTTGCCTAGCAAATATTAGCTGGAATATAATCATCATTGGGCATTGCTATACAAGAAGAATCTAATGACATCCCAAACTTCTTCATTTGGAAACTGAACTACAAAGAGTGATTTTAACTTAAGGAATGTAGTCAATTGCTTCAGCGTTGATTGATGATGACCTATAAAGAACTTTATGAATGTCTTCAGTCCATTTCTTCAGGATCATATCCTTTTCACGAATCAATGTGTCTCCATCAGGACTGAGAAGTTGAAATGGACCATAGGGTCTTTGGCTCAGAAATAGCCTTCAGGGCATTTAAAATGCTTTGGACTGTTGTTATCAATGTAAAACTGAATTTGATATGTTTTATTAGTGAATCAAGAACCCTGTGTCTCTCTAAGCTTTACTTTTACTTAATTTATGATGGAGTTAAATGCTACCTTATTATAGATGGATGAACTATACTGCTAGCATAATATATAAAGTTCTCAGGTTTTAGTTTTTTTTTGCTCTGCCTAAATTTTACTATTATTTCATCAAAGTAAATTAGATGTTTATGAATGTTCTAACACACATGAATTAATTAAATACTGTATACCCAATCTCTAAAAGCTTCCCATTCTTTTTTCTGTTCTACCTTTCCCAATTGTGTGATGGCTTAGCTTTCTCTTCAAATAAGCAAAGAACTATTTCCAGTCAAAATATTCCTCTAATATGGTGACATAAAATCTTCTGGTAGCTATCCTGGCTTGGGGAAAATCACATTTCTTGAATGCAAATATTTAGCACTGAGAGTATAAATTTATGATTATTGTGTTCAGCACTCTGCACCACACATTGTCTTAGTCACTCTTTATTCCTGTCTCTTCTCCTACAATGCTATAGTCTCTCAAATACCAATGTTTTCTATGAGGGAGATTCAATAAAATTTTGTTGAATTTAGTTAAAGAGAAGACAGTGTTGGTGATGAGAACATGAGATGCACAAGTATTCAGTAGTAGATTGTCATTGCCATTGCTGTTTATAACTCCATTCTTCTGCTATGTTTAGTAGTCTGCACCTACTCTTTTTTAATATCAATAAACTTCTTTTATTAATTAATTTATTTATTTTCATCTATATGTAAGTGCATATTTACAAGTTACAAAATTTTCCTCCACCCTCTACTCTCACCCCCCCTCCTCTCAGCAGTGAAGAGTCAGGTTAGCATTTTACATACTTATTTTGCTAAACTTGCTTGTAAATTAGGACAATTACGTTGCACAGTGGATAGAGCACTGACCCTGGAGTCAGGAGGACCAGAGTTCAAATCTAGACTCAGACACAAATAACTACCTAGCTGTGTGACCTTTGGCAAGTCACTTAACCCCATTGCCTTGGAAAAAAGTTTACAAATTAGTATTTTTTGGCATGAGGAATTAGGATTTAGGGAAAGAAATATATAAGAGATAATTTTAAAGTGTTCAACAGATTTGGAAGGGTTGTTTTTTTCTGTTGTTTCCTTTTGTTTTTCTTCCTCTGGTTGGGAATAATATAGTCCATAATCAGTCAATTACAGTTGGCCTAGCTCTCTAGACTGCAAAGAGGACCTGCTTCCATTAAAGCTGTTCATCTCATAATGTTGCTGTTGATGTGTACATTGTTCTCTTGGTTCTACTCCCTTCAGTCAGCATCAAATCGTATAACTCATTTCATGCTTCTCTAGCATCCATCCCTTTATGGTTTCTTATAGGACAATAGTATTCCATAGATTCCATAGTATTCATGTACCATAACTTGTTCCCTAATTAATGGGAAGCTCCTCAATTTCCAATTCTTTGCCACTATAAAAAGAGCTGATATAAATGTTTTGAAACAGGTAGGACTTTTCCAAGTTTTTTTTGTAATAATTTCTTCTGGATATACAGTTTGTGCCTACTCTTGCAGTAAAGTCACCCCAAATCATCTTTTTATTATTTTTCTGCACATTGATGGTGAGGGTCTCCAGGTCTTCATATTTTCTTTTCCTTTAGTCTCATAAGGATTTGTCATGATAGGAACACACACACAGATTATGGTGACATGATATTTTCCTGCAAGTGGCAATTGTGTTTTCATGAGTCTCTTATTAATATGTTTTGGTGGGCATACAAGTTTATTGACTAGATTAGTTTTTTGTTTTTATATTATTTATTTTTATTCATATGCAATATATAAATTTTTTTACAGAAAAATATTATTTAATTTGAGTTTTATAATTTCCCCACATTCTTGCTTCCCTCCCTCCATCCCCCACAAAAGGTAGTCTGTTAGTCTTTACATTGTTTCCATGGTATACAGTGATCTAAGTTGAATGTGATGAGAGTGAAATCATATCCTTAATAAAGAAAAATGTGATTTTTGCCCATGCAAAAGCCTTTTAGTTTAATGTAATCAAAATTATCTAATTTGTTTTTAATGATGTTCTCCATCTTTTCCTTGGTCATAAACTCCTTCCCTTTCCATAGATGTGAAAGGCATACTAATCTTTGATCTTCGCCTATGCTTATAACATTGTTTTTTTATGAACAAAACCTGTATCCATTTTTTATCTTATCTTAGCATAGTGTGTGAAATGTTGGTCTAATCTAAATTGCTTCCAAACTTACTTCCAATTTTTCTAACAGTTTTTATCAAAGAGAGAGATTTTGTTCTAAAACTGGACTCTTTGGGTTTATCAGACAGCAGATTACTATAATATTTTTCTGCTATTGCACCTAGTCTATTCCACTGTTCCAGCACTCTATTTCTTAGCTAATACCAGACCGTTTTGGTGACTGATGTTTTATAATATAATTATGCATATAATAAGACTAAGCCATCTTCTTTTGCACTTTTTGTAATTGAATCCCAGGAAATGCTTGACTTGTTATTTCTCCATATGAATTTACTTACAATTTTTTCTAACTCATTAAAGTAATTTTTTGGAATTTTGATTGGTAGAGCACTAAATAATTACTTTAGTTTTGGTAGAATTGTAATTTTTATTATATTAGCTTGACCTATCAAAGAAAAGTTGTTTGCCCAGCTGTTTCAATCTGATTTTATTTATGTAAGAAGTGTTTTGTAACTGTTTTCCAAAAGGTTTTGAGTCTGCCTTGACAGGTAGTCTCCCAAATATTTTACATTTTCTGAGGTTACTTTGAATGGGATTTCTCTTTCTAGCACTTTCTGCTGTATTTTGTATAGTCATATATAAAAATGATGAGAATTTATGAGGGTTTATTTTATATCCTGTTACTTTGCTAAAGTTGCTAATTATTTGTAGTTGTTTTTTAGATGATTTTTGAGGATTCTCTAGGTATACCATCATACCATCTGCAAAGAATGAGAGTTGTGTCATTCCATTCCAAATCTAATTGCTTCATTTACTTTTTCTTCTCTTATGGCTGTAGATAGCATTCCTAATTTTATATTAAATAGTAATGGTGATAATCAGCATCCTTGTTTCACTGCTGATCTTATTGGGAATGCCTGTAGCATATCCCCATTGCATATAATACTTGTTGATGCTTTCAGATAGCTACTGCTTATTATTTTAAGGAACAATTCATTTATTCCTATGCTCTCTAGTGCTTTTAGTAGGAATGGGTTTTGTATTTTGTCAAAAGCTTTTTCAGTATGTATTGACATACTCATGTGATTTCTGATAGGTTTGTTATAGAAAAAAATTAATTATACATTTTTCCCAATATTGAACCAACCCTGCATTCCTGGGATAAATCCTTCTTGGTCATATTATATTATCCTAGTGACAATTTGTTGTAATCATTTTGCTTTGATTTTATTTAAAATTTTTACATCAGGGAGATAGGTCTATAATTTTATTTCTATGATTCAACTTTTCCTGGTCTATTTATCAGCACCATATTGGTGTCATAGAAAGATTTTGGCAGAGTTCTATCTTCACCTATTTTTCCAAAGAGTCTATAGAGAATTGGAACTAATTGTTCCTTAAATGTTTGATAGAATTCACTTATGAATCCATCTGAATTTGAAGAAGTTTCTTAGGGAGTTCTATAGTGGCTTGTTCAATTTCTTCTCCTGAGATTGTTATTTACATAATTAATTTCCTCTTTATTTAATATAGGCAACTTATATTTTTGTAAATATTCATCCATTTAACTTAGATTGTCAAATTTATTGGAATAGAGCTGGACAAAATAATTCGGAATTTTTACTTTAATTTCCTCCACATTGGTGGTGAGTTCACATATATCATCTATGATACTAATGATTTGGTTTTCTTCTGTTTTTAAATCAAATTGAACAAAGGATTATCAATTTCATTGGTTTGTTCATAAACCAACTCTTGGTTTTATACATAAATTCATTAAATTTCCTGCTTTCCATTTCATTAATTTCTCCTTTAATTTTTAGAATTTCTAATTTGGTATTTAATTGGGGGGTTTTAATTTGATCTTTCTCTAATTTTTTAGTTGCATATTTACTTCATTGAGTTCCTCTTGCTCTAATTTATTCATGTAAACATTTAAAGATATATTTATATTATATCTCCTGACAGCCACCTTGAGTATTTCCCATGGGTTTTAGTAGGTTGTTTCATTATTGTCATCATCTAGGAGGAAATAATTAATTCTTTCGATAATTTTCTGTTCGATCCACATATTTTTTAAAATGAGGTGATTTAATTTCAGATAAGTTTGAGTCTATATCTCCCTGGCCCAATATTGCATATGATTTTATTGCATTATGATCAGAGAAAGATATATTCACTATTTCTGCATTTCTGTAAATGATAATTAGGGTTTTATGCCCTAGTACATGGTCAATTTTTGTACAATTTCCATGAAATGGAGGAAAATAGTATATTCCTTTCAATCTCCATTCAGTTTCCTCCATAACTCTATTATATCTAAGTTTTCTAATAATCTATTTACCTCCTTACTTTCTTTCTCGTTTATTTTATGATTAAATTTATATAAATCTGAGAGTGGGATGTTGAGGTCTCCTATTAGTAGAGTTTGCTGTCAATGTCTTCCTTTAGCCCTTTCAACTTCTCTGAGAATTTCGATGCTATACCATTGACTGCATACATATTTAGTATTGAAGTTACTTTATTTTCTATGGTAATATTTAGGAGGATATGGTTTCCTTTCTTATATCTTTAATGATATCTACTTTTTGCAGCTTCTTTCTCTGAGAAAAAGATTGCTATCCCTACTTTTTCACTTCCACAGAAGCAAAATCTATTTTGCTCTGTTTACCTTTACACTATATGTATCTCTCTGCTTTCAAAGTGTTTGTTGTAAGCAGCATATTGTAGTATTCTAGTTTTTAATCCACTCTACTATTAGCTGATATTTTTAAGGGAGATTTCATCCCATTCACATTCCAAGTTATAATTACTAATTCTTTATTGCCCTCCATGGATCTCCTCTCTGTTTGTATTTTTCTACTTTTTTCCCTTTATCCGGAATTCCTCAGTATTTTGTTTCTGAATACCACCAGCTTCAGCATGTTTTCCCTCCTATATCAGCCCCTCTCGCCTTTCTTTCCCCCCTTTCCCTTTACCCTTCCTTTGTTATTTCCCCCTTTTCTCCCCCTCCCTATCCCCCTCCCCTTTCCCCCTTTTAATACTTGAAAGGTAAAATTGGTTTCTTAACTTAACTGAGTATGTGTAAGTTAACTAAGTTAAGTCTGATGAGATGAAGATTCAGCTAGTTCTCACCTCCTCCCCTCTTCCCCTCTATGAAAATCAGTGTTTTGTACCTCTTTATGTAATGGAAATTTACCCTAATTAATCTCCTTCATCCTCCTCTCTCCTTACTTTCCCCCTTTGTAAGGAGATATTGTTTTTAATTATTCTACATGAATCACAGAAAAGTCATGAGTGTCCATTACTTCTGGCTAAGTATATTCTCTCTAATAGAGTTACAATTCTCAAGAGTCTGTCTCCCAGGCAGGGATATAGCCATTTTAATCTTAATGGATAACAGTCTCACATGGATAACTCATGAATGTCCATCACTTCTGGATAAGTATACACTCTCTGGTGGACATAAGGTTCCCAAGAGGTAAGAGAATTGTTTTCCCATTCTGGGATGTAGCCAGTTTCATCTTATTGGATAACAGGTTTTTTTCCCTTTATCCTTTTTTTTTAACCTCTTCTTATATCTTTTGAGCCTCCTGTTTGATGTCCAAATTTTCTATTTAGCACTGGACTTTTCACTAGGAAACATTGGAAGTCTCCCATTTTGTTAAATGTCCATGTTTTCCCCTTGAAGAGAAGGCTCAGCTTTGCAGTATAGTAGATTATTGGCTGCATTTCAAACTCCCTTGCTCTTCAAAATATCTCATCCCAGGTCCTTCACTCCCTTAATGTTGATGCAGCCAGGTCCTGCATAATCCTACTGTGGCTCCTTGGCATTTAAATTGTTTCTTTTTTGGCTGTTTGCAGGAATTTCTATTTTATTTGATAGTTCTGGAATTTGGCAACAATATTCCTTGGTGTTTTCATATTAGGATCTCTTTCTGGAGGGGATAAATGAATTCTTTCAATTAATATTTTGCTCTCTCGTCCCATGATATCAGGGCAGTTTTCCATCATTAAGTTCTGTAATATTAAGTCCAGATTTTTTTTCTCTCTTTAATGTTTTCAGGAAGACCTATAAGTCTCAGGTTGTCTCTTTTTTTTTTCTTTTTAGGTTATTCCTTCTCAATCTGTTCCCAAGGTCAGTGGTTTTGCTGATGAGCTATTTTACATGTTCTGTTTTTTCAATATTTTGGTTTTGCTAAACAGAATATTGTTGTCTTATGAAGTCATTAGTTTCCAAAGATTCCATTATTTTTACTTAGAGAAGAATTTTATTAATTTACCTTTTGCAACTCCTTTTCCAATTGGTCAGTTCTATTTTTGAAGACTTCCACTTTCCCCACAGTAGTTTTGAGAGACTTATTTTCTTTCTGCATTTTCCCAATTGAGGATCTGAGAGAAATATTCTCATTTTGAATTTTTCCAATTGTATGTTACAAGGTTTTGTTTTCTTTTGTTTTCATTTTTTTAGGTTTTTGCAAGGCAAATGGGCTTAAGTGGCTTTCCCAAGACCACACAGCTAGGTAATTATTAAGTGTCTGAGACCGGATTTGAACCCAGGTATTCCAAACTCCAAGGCCAGTGCTTTGTGCACTATGCCACCTAGCTGCTCCTGGATTTGTTTTTTTTGTTGTTGTTGTTGTGAGATGTTAATTTTCTCTTGAATTTCTTTTCCTTTATTTCTTCAAGGAAGTCTTTGTTGGACTGGAGACCAATTCATATTCTCCTCAGGAATATTAGATCTCGCTGGATTAGAATCTATTTCTTCTTAGTATTTTTCCATGGGTCTGCCTTTTCACTCAACTTTCTTCATTTCCCTAGGATCTTCTGTTGGGTGAGGGACTGGCTCTCAGAAGTTTGTTTTTGAAAACCCTAGAGGCTTTGTTCACTTGGTTTATTAATTCCACAGGCTGGCCAGTAGGTGGTTCTAGTTGCTTTCTCTGGAGTGTTTGAGGCCCTCAGAAGCAGTATCTGAGTTGACCTTGAACAATATGCTGGGCCCTGGGAGAGGGAGTTAATCTCCATTTAGGCTGAGTGAGCTCTGTTGCCCATACCTGAGCCTGGGGGGGAGGGGGGGGAGGCAGGGCATGATGGTTCTTTCTGGGAAGAGGACCCTGCAAAAACACAGATCTTAGATCTCTTGCTCAGCTGGTAATTTTTCAGGTATGCTATGAAACTTCATGTTGGAACTCATCCTTCAGTCAACTGGGGCTCATCAGAGCTCCTCAACTCCCAAAGATTCCATGGTTCCTCAGATCCATCATTTACCAAGTCTCTGTGGCTAAGGCTGGTCCTCTGTCTTCACCCCACTGCTGTCCCTGTGCTGGCTCTCTGGTCTGCACTCTTGGTACACCCACAGTCCCCTGAGACAGACCTTCTTGCTAGGTGTTCTTGTTCTATCTTCTCTTAATGTAGATTGAATTTCTGTTTTCTTTCATGTTATCTTTTTCTTAGGTTTTTGCAAGGCAAATGGGGTTAAGTGGCTTGCCCAAGGCCACACAGCTAGGTAATTATTAAGTGTCTGAGACTGGATTTGAATCCAGGTACTCCTGACTCCATGGCCAGTGCTTTATCCACTATGCCACCTAGCTGCCCCTCATGTTATTTTTGTGAAGGAACCAGTAGCACTTAGAACAGTGTCTCTCTTCTTTCCACCATCTTGCCTGGAACATGTCCTTCATTTTCAAAGAGGGTGACGTCAAGTCATTCCTTGACAACCACATGGATTTGAGTGAGAGGAGTGCTGTGCTAAACTACCAGTGCCACTTTCTCCTCCAGAGTCATCTGGATTCAGTGGCCACATATGAATCAGGGTGACCAGATGTGAAGCAATGTGAAGCAATCAAGGTTAAGTGATTGGTCCAAGGTCACATAGCTAGTAGTAGTGTCAAGTGTCTGAGTCTGAGTACTAACTTTCATCCTCCTGACCCCTAGGCTAGTACTCTATCTACTGCACCACTTATTAGTCCCTCCAAAGTATGTACACTTCATGAATTTGAATGTCATCCTTGTGCAGGGACCGTGCTAATGTTCTCTATTGTTGCAATTTTAGAATAAGTAACACAAGGTACACATTGAATAGATAGTTTGATATAGCAGAATCTCAAAGATTCAAGCTTACAACTTATTCATCCAATATATTCAGTTCATAGCCAAACTTTGCCATTTTCCCTTAAGTAACACCTTTCCTATAAGTCCCCTTCTTTGATTTAATTTAATCAGGTCCTGGACATCTCTTGTCCAGACAATTACAATAAGTTTCTTAACATTCATGCTGCTCCCAGCCTCCCCTCACTCTAATTCATACATTTTATTCAATGAACAAGTAAATTATTTGAAAATATATATTTATGCTTAGTAATTTTAATGGTCCCCTATTAATTTTGGAATAAAGCCCTTTGCTCAGTATTTATTTAAAAGTCATAACTTGGAACATTCCTGCCTATCCACCTTCTTACATTTTACTTCATGCCACTAGCCTGGGGTCATTTACTCTGTTATTCCTAAAATGTGAATCTCCTTTTCTTATTCCCATAGCTTTAAATTAGCTATCCCTGGAAGCCTATATCATTTTCCTACCCCTTCACATTTATCTCTTGGTTTTCATCTACTACAAAACTCTATTCTTTATTTCTTTAGGAGTATTTTTTCCCAGATCCACTAGTAGTTCCTATGTAAGAATGTTTGTATCTAAACCACTAGTATAAGAGCTTGTTGAGAACTTTCCACAATAGCTTAGCCATCTTTGGTAACCACCTTTCACTTAATTCTCATCTTCCACTACAAAAAGCTGTGGTATGCAAAGTGCCCACCGCCCAGTAATACTGTCTAAGCAGATGAACTAAATGAGATTGAGGGTGAGCAAAAAGCCTCCAACCCATTGGTGTGTTGAGAGATGACTACCTGAAGGTTGTAAAATTTCCTTCATGGAAGGATAGACTAATTTTTATGAAAGTAACTGAAGCAGATGCTGTGGAGTGATTAATACTTGTTGAGATACCGAAATTACATCCTGGAATGAGGTGGATCATTTAGAGTAGCTCTGCCTCACTTAAATCAAGTTTAAGTGCAAGTCAAGATATCACCTTGTGATGTCATTGGTCATCCTCAACGTGAAGGAGAAATAACAAATATTACTACCTTCCTTCTGATCTTATACATTGATAAACATTTATATATGGGTGCATATAAAGACATGTACACACACACACACACACACACACATATATATATATATATATTAAAATATATTTATAAATCATATGTTTATGTGATGCATACATTTTTCATGAAACAAATTATTTATTTTTCTCATTTGAATATAAGGTTTTTGAAGGCATAGTATGTTTTTGCAATTCCTTGTCTCTCCAGAGCTTAACAAAATATCTGATCTATATTAAAAAATTAATACATGTTGATTACTAATTTGAAATATTTGCTGGTTATGTGCCCTTGTTAAAATCTTACTTCTAGAAACCTAAATTCTTCCTTTGTGTCAATTAATTATCTAATTCAGAAGTTGTAAAGAAAACAGTGGGAAACTTCAAAGTGCTATAGAAATGTCCTCTTACTTACAAGTCTATGTCTAAATGCTAATTGAATGAACTCAAGCACTAGGTTCAAGCAAGCAGAATAATGCAATTGACAAAGCTGAATTTGGAGTAAGAGAATCAGATTCCACATTCCAATTTTGCTGGTTATTACCTGTGTGACCTCGAGAATGTCAATTTTTCTCTTGGCACTTAGTTTCCTCCTCTGTAAAATAAGGAAATTGATGTAGATGTCCAAACAAGTTCTAAATCATAAGGTCATAGATATTCAGCTGAAAATGAATTCATGGATCATTTAGTCCCACATCTTCATTTTATTCATGATAAACTGAAACCCAGTAAGCTTCTTGTTGGCCCAGGACCACAGAGGTATTAAATTGAAGAGTGAAGAATTGAACCCACTGCTTCCTAATCTGTCATATTTTCCACTGGAATGAGCTGACTGTAAAATCAGTATTTCTCCATGATCTTCTTTCATGGTTTTCTTTTTATTTCCTTTACTTTCTCTCATCCCACTTTATTAGTAGGAAAATAATAAAAGCATATCGTCTTGTCATAATGTGAGATGAAAGGTTGTATTCTCAAAAGTCAATATGAATTTTTTGATGAACTTTTAATCAAATAGCAAGAAAAAATAGAAATATGCGTGAGCATTTAATCTTCTTAAGAATAAAAGCCATCTGTGAAGCAACAGTGACTTCAAGAGTTTGCCATTTTTAAAATTTTTCCTATGTCATCTTCTATTTTTATTTGTCTCCACCCTGTCATGTTTTGCAAAAGTTTAACTTTTAGCAAGAGACCAAGGTATCCAGTCCCTCTTTGGCACCACCTAGCTGATCTTGAGCAAAATATTTTCTTTCTCTCATCTGCTTCTTTCTCTTCTAACAAATTGAGAGCTAAGAATGGACCTTCTCCAAATTGCCTTTAAAATTACCAACACAGCCATTCCATATCTTTGTCATGACCTTAATGGAATACCAACTGTTTGGTAATCTGGAAAAAATAGGGGGAGGGAGAGGGATAGCTTCAATTTAGTAAAACTAACTTAACCAAAAGTTTTGTGTTTTTAAAGGTTGTGATTGGCCCCAAAGGTTTTGTGTTTTTAAAGGTTGTGTTTGTCCCCTTATAGATTACCAGGAATTTAATGACTTTTCTTCCAAAGCAGACACTAATGAGCAAATCATTCAACTGGCCACATTCACACCTGTAAACCAGATGTTGCAGAACATGCATTTGCAGCCACAGTGGTTCACACGTCACTACAAAGCTGTAAGTCAGTAATTCCTTATAATGCTGTTTTTTTTTAATGTAAGATAATAATAGAAAATCTTTCAACAGCTGTCAGAGAGGCAGGAACAACACACCACTGCTAGACTGTCTTAAAGGTATTCATGTCTAATGCTCTTGATCTCTGCCAGCAAAGATTACATCACTATTTTAACTGTTCTGGTTCTGAAGTCTCATTATTAATATAATGTGGTTTAAAATTCATTAGTACACAGTTTAAGAACCAGAATATCAAGGCTGCAGGTGGCAGCAGCCTAATCTATAAGACCCTTTGCACACTGCAGCACCATGGTGAATTAGAGACATGACTGAGACAACTATGTCCTTGCCCTGGATGGAGGGAGGACTGTAGAACTTGATTACAGCTCATGCCATTGAAGGAGAAGGGAGATGCCCAGATATCCATGTTATGTATAGCCTCAGTGAAATCATCTTTCTTTATCTTACAGTTCCAAAGGGAATTGTAATGATATGTTGATCTTCATGCCACTCAAAAATGATAGGTAGGACATTTCAAAAAATCATTTTCCATTCCATTATTAAGGAAGATGCTGTGTGTCTATGTTAGCAAATAATTGAAAGGAAAGGTAGTACCCATTAACTAGGAAAGGATGGAAAAAATTGTGGTGCGTAAAGTCAACAGATTTTGTTGCTGTTTTAAAAAAAATGATAAAGATATAGAATTCAAAGAAACACAGAAAGAGTGGTGAACTAATGTGAAGTGTGTAGAATCAGGAAGCCAGAAAATACAACTATAAAAATATAAACCAGAAAAACAAAGATTTATAAAATGATAAAGTTGAGTAATATAGCATTATCCCTTCACTGTAGAAGTTAGGGAATGGAAAATTATGATTGTTTACTGTAGCTGTTTATAACTAACTACTTGGATGACTGGGCAAATCATTTAAGCTGCCTTGGATTCAGCATCTTCCATTTACAATTAGAAGACAGATTGACAATAGAATTTGCAAAGTTCTTTTTGTTTCCCAAACTATTATTTTATCATCATTGTCTTTTTATCATTTTATAGAACTTTGGCTTTTTGGTTTGTATTTTATAGAAATATTATCTGACTTTCTGATTCTACACCCTTCACATTAATTAAGTTAGAACTGAAACACCTTGGAAACCATTGGATCTAATTTATTGCTTTATATATGAGTAAAATGGAATAAAAAAGGTTAATGACTGGGTTTAAAAGTCTCCTTCTACCAAGGCCCTACTCTGTAGCAGTTGTCTGTTACACTATCTTATCTGTAACAAAGTCCTCCATTACAATTCAGAAGAAATCAGATTTTCAGAAGAAACTAGAAGTTGGCCTTCTTACCTGGGGATGTGGGTACTGTGACCTGAACCACAATCAGGGATTGCAATTATAGTTTTCCTAGTTCATGGAAATTTTGCCCTAAGTATTTACAATAATACTGTCATATTTTAACATTCAGAAAGATAGGATCTTCTACTAACACAATATTTTCTTTTGGTAACCCTCATATTCATGCATTTTGATAGCACTCATACACATAATCAAAGTGTGTATACACACATATTGTACATGCATATCTTCATGTGTGTTGGTATGTATGTGCATATATGAATAAATGTGTGTGTATATATAGACAAGCACATGCATGTAAGTATATATGCATATGCGTATAGTTACATGTATATTTCTTCTAAATTTTAAGTATAAGAGAAGCTATGCAGGTTTTAAATATTCGATGAAAGCACAGAAGAAGGAACTGGAAAAAAAGGCTTAAACAGTTGAAATGAAGAAAAGAAGCAGATGTTCAACTTTTATTGTTTTTAGCAAAGGACCTAAATTCATTTCTCTAGAATAAAAATAGTGTGTAAGATCAGATTGGTTTTAGGCAAATGCTCATTCTCACTTTTGATAGGCAGGCCTGGATAACTGGTGTCTTTTTTGCCAAAGATTGGAGATAAGCTTTCCAGGGCTAGCCAGATGGACAGCAAACTCTGAATACTCGATTGGCTGTTTGCCACTCTGTAGGGTATCTGATAATAATGCCTAATCACATTCATATCAGGGGTCTTTATCTCACATTTCTGCACACTGGTATTCACTTGATATTTGGATCACGTCTCTGGGTTCCTAGGCCTCTTGTGAAAATGATAACATTCACAGTTATTTTTATTCCTTTCCAATGGAAAGCCAAGATATATATGTATATATGCACATAAATACATATATATTTTCCCTTTTCTTTGTTCCTTCCACCTTCCCTATATTGGATTATTGGCCTTTTGTTGAACCCTTTTGTAACAGACAAGTGCTTTTCTCTGAGGATTAATAGCCTAACAGAAATACTTCCAGTTTAAGAAAACAGAAATTCACATAAGGAAATGGAGTTGGCAAATCCAAAGTTGGATATTAGAGTGACATTCAGAATTAGCTATTAATGTACAGTTAAAAGAGTCAGTCTTCCATTTATTCATCTTTGAAACTCTAATGTTGTGACCCAGGAAATTTAATGAAAGAATAAAGACACTGGGTCACTTCAAGAAAGAAAAATGCTTAGTAAAATGAATATGGATGCCCTGTAGCTGAACAAGAGAATTTTATGTGTAGTTCTGCTAATAAATATGCAGCATATGCATGATGTTACTACGAATGAAATATGTTTGAATTTCCTCTTTTCTAAGGCTACAAAATCAATAAACCTGTTGATATATTTTACATGACTTCCTGGGTAAATTTTTTTCTTCTCCCAAAGCAGGAGGCATTAAGTGCAGGATAACCAGTTATTGAGCAGATACTAACCAAAGATAACATGAATTTATTGCATCCTAAAGATAGATGGGAACTAGAACATAGAAAATGAAAATGACTTGGAATAGATACCCTCATTGAAAGAAATTCTGCAATTATTTTTTCCTTATGCTTTATTGTTTGCTCCAATTTAAGTTCTGAACTGTCTCTCAAAGGAGTTTCTTTCTCCCCCTTCATCCTACAATAGAGCAGACAATATTGAATGTTGTATAAATAAATGTAAAATCATATATGTTATGTGCAGTTCTAGTTCAGTTTGTTTTCTTCACATAAGGTACCATCCTTAATAGATGATTTGAATATTTACAGTACTCAGAATACCTTATTTGTTCACAATTATTCTTTAAACAGTAGTGATGTTACTGTGCACAATTTTCTTGTGGTTGCACTCACTTTACTTCTAATTTTTATGCAAGTATTTCCACTTTTTTCTAAAATCAATTAATTCATTTTCTAAAGTCAATTAATTCATTTCTAAAATCAATTAAAACATTTCTTACAGTATAGTAGAATTCTATCACATTCATTTAACAGCTAGTTTAACTATTCCCCAATTGATGAGTAACCCCTCAGTTTTCAATTCTTTGTCTCCACAAAGAGAGCTGATTTAAATATTTATAACATATAGGCTTTTCACTTTGCTCCCTCTCAGCTTTGTTGAGGTTTTTTTTTTTTAATAAAAGTAACTTCAAGTTTTATTTATTAAT
This sequence comes from Macrotis lagotis, assembly GCF_037893015.1. Classification (NCBI taxonomy): domain Eukaryota; kingdom Metazoa; phylum Chordata; class Mammalia; order Peramelemorphia; family Peramelidae; genus Macrotis; species Macrotis lagotis. Next base: position 210,155,242 of record NC_133658.1, on the reverse strand, counting down.
TCAATTATTTTCTCATATTCAATTTTATTGAACTAATCTTTGATTTAAATCTTTTTCAAATCAGTATTCAGGGTTTAATTTATTCTTTTTTTCCTATTTATTAAATTTAATAGCAAATTTTTGATCTCCTCTTTCTCTATTTTATTGAAAAAGTATTTAAAGAAATATTTTTCTCTGATTGCAACTGATCCTATAGGTTTTCATATGTTGTTTCATTATTATAATTCTTTTCAATAAAATTAATGAATACTTGCTCTTTAACCCACTTCATTCTTAAGATTAATCTCCAATTAAGTTTGAATCTCCATTTCTAAGGTTTCTTTTAAAATATAGTAGCAACCCATTTATTTATGTCTCATTTTATAAGATAATTGCTCCATTTTTAGTTCTCTCTATCCAATTGTATTTTTTAGAATCATTTCATCATATTTAACTCAACCTAAGGCATTCTATCTTTATGATCTCTTCAAACTAACCAAGTAATGATAACATTCTTAAGAGTTACAGGTGTTTTCTTAAATAGTGATAAAGCTGTTGATATTAAATCCTTTGTGTTTGATCTTTACTGGTTACTTTCTTAGATTTCTCCTGAGAGTAAAAGGTAAAAATTTCCATTTTGTTCTGGTCATAAAATGCTTATTTTCCCCATTCAGAATAGCACACAGCTTTGTGGGTAAATTATTCTGAGATACAAATCCAACTGCTTTACATTAATGGATATGCTGGAAAGAGGACAGAGTCAAGGTCAGATTCAGTATGGTGGCATGAACTTGAGAAACAACCAGAACTTGGACAATATTATGTTGGGAAATTTCTTTCCCCTATTTCATAAAATAAGAAGATAAAATAATCTTCAAAATAATCCATTGATTATCTCTGTCCCCAGAAAGTGATCCCAAAATTAAAAACTCCAAGGAATATAGTAACCAAATTCGAATTCTTATGTAAAGGAGAAAAGATTCCAAGTTGTTTTAGAGAAAAAAAAATCAGGAAGGCACAGTCAGGAATATAAAGAACTTATCAGTTTCAATATTAAAGAGTTGGAGGATCCAGAATACAATATAATATTCTGGAGGTCAAAGAGCTGAAAACGATTCTCAGGGGGAAATTCTCTCAGGGAAAAAGAGGATTTTTTCAATAAAATAAAGGAAATTAAAAGTTAACAGATAAAAAGACCAGAACTGAACAGAAAATTTGATATTTAAACACAAGATTCAAGAAAACCATAAAAAGGTAAATGTAAAGGGAAAAAATATTAGTTAATAAGACTAATGGGGAAAATACCCTTCAATAAAACTAGTGGGCAAAAAAACTAAATGGGAAGACAATGTCTATAATTCTTGAGAAATGTACATCTCTTAGGTCACTTGAAAGGAAAATAATTAGACAGACAGTGTAGATATAAATTGATAAAGGAGTGATGATTTACTTAGATCATGAGAACTATCTTTATATTGGGACAGATGGGGTGGGGATACTTGGACAGAGAATGTATCAATTGACTACAATATAAAGATGTTTATCACCCTGGAGAATTGTTTTATCAGGACAGTTGTAAGAAATCCAGTTCAACAGAGGGTATAGGTACAAAATGTGTATTAAACAATTATGACATGAAAATAGGATTATACTTGGAGAAGAAGGTGGAAGCAGTAGAGGATAATTAACACTACATGAAGAGGTACAGAGAACCTTTGACAGTAGAGGGAAATTGAGGACACAGTATAAACACTGAGTAAACATTATTCTCAACAGATTTCACTCAAAAAGAGAATGATATTCCTAATTGGGTTAGGAAATTTATTCTAAGGATATGAAGAGAACAGAATGTGAAGCAGGCAGCAGTCAAAAGCAAAACATTGATGAGAAAAAATAAGGGGAAAGGAGAAAGAAGCATACAAATGGGGGGGTTATGATAGAGGGAAAGATTTTGCACAAATAAAACCTTTGCAACAAAGATTAGAATAAATGAAGAAATCTGGAATCCATATTCACAGCTAGTATGTCTGAGAAAGTGCTCATTTCTAAAATATATAGAGAATGAGTCAAATTTATAACAATATAGGTGACATACCACTAGATAAATGGTTAAAGCATATGAACAGGCAATTTTCAGATGAAGAAAATAACGTTTAATGTGGTCATATGAAAAAATGCTCCAAATCATGGTGATCAGGGAAATGCAAACTGAAACAATTGTGTTTCACCTATAAAATTGGCTAACAAAAACAATGATTAGAACAGGAGAGGATATGGGAAAACTGGAACATTACTTCACTACTGGAGGAGTTGCAAACTGAATTATCCATCCTGCAGAGCAACTTGGAACCATACCCAAAGGACAATAATACTGTGTATACTCTTTGATATAGCAATACCACTACTGTATACCAAAGAGATCATTAAAAGAGGGAGAAGTCTATATGTATACACCTCTGTAAAAACTGCTCTTTTGTGGTGACAAAGAGCTAGAAATTGCCTATCAATTGTTTATGGTATAAAAATACTATGGAATACTATTGTTCTGTAATAAGTAATGATAAGTGATCAGAATTTGGAAAAGTCTCAAAAGACTTTCATTATCTGATGCTGTGTGAAATAAGTGAACCAAGTGAACCTTGAGCACATTAATAGCTACCGTATTTCCCAATGGATAAGATGCAATCATGTATAAGACACACCTTAATTTTGGGGTCCTAATTGAAGAAAATGCATTACATAAATTTATTGAACTCAAGTCTTATTCATCATGAAATTCCAGGACCTTCTGCTCATAATTTTCAGGAATTTTTTGGAAAAGTCAAGTGCGTTTAGGTATGCTTAGTCCATTCCTTTCATTGGACCTGAAGTACTAATTCTATCCTCCTTTGAAATCAGTGCTTTCTTTTTCATCCACAATTCTTCTTTTCTCATGCTGAACCATCTTTGTGGACACAGGAATTCCACTTTCACTTTGCTCTTCAATCCATCTATTCAATTCCCTCCCTAAATCAGCCCATTTTGCTGTCTTGCCTCTCATGGCATATTCAGCAGCACAATTTCTATTCTTTTTTACAAACTGGATCACTTTGAACTTGAATTCAGCAGTGCATGAAAATCTTTTTGATCCATTTCTGGGCAGAATGAGGCAAAACCTTATCTAATATATTAGTAGCATATGCAAAAAAGAGCACAAAGACAGTAAGTGTGAAAATGTGGGAAATGCAAGTAAAAAATTCTACAACCACTGTAAAAGATGCTTCCAGTTTTTGGATCCCAAATTTTTTGCAAAAGGGTGCATCTTATACATGGATAAATATGATGGATTATGAGATGATTAATTATGATGAATGTAGATCCTTTCAGAAATCAGTGATCAAGGACAAACTTGAAAGACTTTTGGAAAATGTCATCAACAGAGACAAAATTATGGAGTTTGAATGCAGGAAAAAAGTGTACTATTTTCATTTTTTGAAGCTCTGTTTCTTTCTCTCATGATCTTTTTTCCCCTTTAGTTCTAATTCATCATTCACAACATGCCTAATATAGAAATATGCTAAACAGGATGGTAATGTCCAACCTATATCAGATTGCTCACTACCACTGATTATTTCCCTTTACAGGTATCTGATTTCATTGCTATGAGTTTTGATTATAAATAGTACAGTGATTTTTGCAAAGCACTTTACAAATAGTATCTCTTTTTCATCCTCAAAATAACATTTGGATATAGGTATAATTATTTGCATTTTATTCATTAGGAACCTAGGCAGTCAGGTTAAGTGACTTGCTCAGGATCACTCTATAGTAAATATTATTTCCCTTTATGGGTATCTGATTTCATTGCTATGAATTTTGATTATAAATAATCAGTCATCTTGGGCAACTTGTCAATCAATTCAGAAACAAAGTATACCAAAATGAGTGATCATAAACCCATTTTGAGTTCTCTCATTCCAAGTGATGAAAAAATCTACTTAAAAACACATGTTGACCATTGAATTTTAAGAGTTTCTAGAAATTGGATCTTCCTTATATTGTGTTCATATTTTCCCCAAAAGCACATATAAAATAATGATATATTCCTTTTCTATGTGAAGATATTAAAATATCACATGGGATTAAAGCTGAGGAAATTAAGGATAAGCTAGTTTAATGATTTGATTATAAAGATGTACAAATTATTTATGTGAAAGAAGTTGGAGGTAGGAGAGAAGATAGTGGCATGAAGACAGCATTTCCCAGGAGCTCTCTTCCAAATTATTCCAAAAATATTAAAATTATGACTCTAACATGATTATGACAGAACTAAACGACAGAACCCACAGAAGGATCCATTAAGGCAAAATTCTAGCCCAAGTTAACCTTGAAATTTGTGGGAAGGCCTTGTTCCACTGGGTTGGATGGACCAGCAGTGCAGTCAGGATCACCTGGTGGGAGCAAAGGATCTCCAACTTTTCTGGAACAGCCTGTGGGGCCCCTGGATCCCTGGCAGCACAAGCTCATGACAGTGGAACTAGTTTCCTGCCCTGACAATGTAGGGAATACCAAGTACAACTTGGGAGATCAGTGGGGAAGCCTCTGCAAGACTGAATAACAATCCCAGGCCAACCTAGCCCTCAGCACAGCTGCAGCTGTCAACAAAACTCAGATCCTAGGAAACAGAACCAAGCCCATAAAGCCACCCATCAAGGAGTTTCCTGGCAGCTGCTGCCCAAGCTCTCAGTTCACAGAAGGTAAGGGAGTGGGGGGAGACAGTGAAAGAATCTTTTCTGTCTCTGGGACAGGATTCTCGTGCTTTATCCATATTAGGACCCTGTTCAGTCTTGGGACCCCCATTTCTATAGAACACGGAATTGCCTCACAGCTACAGGGCAGAAGGCTATTCTTGTGGTCATTGACACACCAAAGCACAATCAAGAGAGCAGTCAGAGCCTCTCATAAGATCTTGAAAAAACTGACATCCTTGTGAGGGTGCCCCAATAATACTCAAATAGTCGGGAAGCACCCCAAAGCCAGGGAAAAGGCTGGGGAAATGAGTATAAAGGAAAAAGAGGAATATGATCATAGACAATTACTTTGGTCGCAAGGAGGATCAAAATATACACTTATAAGATGACAAAGTTCAAGCTTCTATATCAAAAGTGCCCAAGGAAAATAAGAATTGGGCTCAGGCTTATGGCAAGGTACAAAAAAGATTTTGAAAATCAAATAAGGGAGGTAGAGTAAAAATTGGGAAGAGAAATGAGAAAGATACAGGAAAAAGATCAAAGCCAAGTCAGCAGCTTAGTCAAGGAGATCCAAAAAAAAAATGCTGAAGAAAAGAATGTTTTAGAAACTAGTTCACATCAAATGGAAAAATCAAGTCCAAAAAGATGATGAGAAGAATAACTTAAAAAGTAGAATTCTCCAGATGGAAAAGGAGATAAGAAAGGAACTCCTTCAAATGTAGAATGGAGATAAAGGGAGTTAATGACTTTGTGAGTAATCAAGAAACAATAAAATCATATCAAAATAATGAATAACTAGAAGAAAATGTGAAATATCACATTGAAAAAAAAACAACTGACCAAAAAACTGACCTGGAAAACAGATCCAGAAGTGGCAATTTAAAAATTATTGGGCTACCTGAAAGTCATGATTGGGAAAAGAGCACTGACTTCATTTTTAAGGAATTTCTAAAGAAAATTGCCTTGATATCATAGAAGCAGAGGACAAAATAGAAAGTTAGAAAATCCACTGATCTCCTGAAAAAGATCCAAAATATTAAACCGCAAGAATATTATAGCCAAATTCCAGAACTCCCAAATCAAAGAGAAAATATTACAAGCAGCCAGAATGAAACCATTCAAATATCATGTTGCTGCAGTCAGGATTGCACAGGATTTAGCAGCATCCACATTAAGGGCTCATAGGGCTTGGAATATGATATTGCAGAAGGCAAAATTGCTTGGAATGCAACCAAGAATCAAATACCCAGTAAAACTGAATATCCTCTTCCAGGAGAAAAGATGGATTGTCAAAGAAAAAGGAGAATTTCAAATGTTCGTGTTGAAACAGACAGGGATGAACAGAATGTTTGATTTTGAAGTACTCAGGTGAAGGAAGGAGAGGGTGGATGAGGAGGGAAAATTATGAAGCATTTAGTGATGATGAATTGTGTGTATTCCTGCATGGGAAGATGATACTGAGAACTGATAGAAACCTAATTTATTAGAGCAGTTAAAAGGAGCATATGGTCAAGGCACAGGAGAGAGCTGAAATTGAATGTATAATATATTGTAAAAATGAAGTCAGTGGGTGAAAAGGAAATGTACTGTGATAAAGGAAAAGGAGAGGTAGAATGGGCTAAGATATTTCTTGTAAAAGAGGCCAGAAATAGTTTTGCAATAGTGTATCAACAGAGAAAGTGGGGGGCGGGGATGAGGGAGCCTTCATTCCCACTGGAAATGACTCAGAGAGGAAACAACATACATACTTAATAGGGCATAGAAATCGAGAAGAAAAAGTAGAGAAAGAGAATGGGCAAAAGCGGATGGGGGAGGGGGATGTTGGTGACAGAGGAGAGGGTAATAGTGCATAGATCATGGGAGAGGACAGTCATATATATGTCATCAAAAAAAATATGTATAGAACCTTTTGCTTTGGTTTACTTTGGATATAGACCTAGTAGAAACATTACTGAGTCAAAGGGTATTCACAATTTTATAACCTGGTAGTTATAGTTCTCTATATTGATTGAACTATTTCCTAGTTCCCTAAATAATGCATTAGGCATAACTAGTTTCCTACATCCTCATGAACAGTACTCATTTCCTTTTTCTATCATATTGATAAATCTAATGGGAACAAAGTAGTCTTCTCAGAGCAATATGTTAGATGGGCTTTATTAAAATTTTTGATTCTCTAATTGTTAGTAATTAAAAATATTTTTCATGGGAACATTAGGTGGTATGGTGGATAGCTCATCAGCCAAGGATGGGCTGAGGACCTGAGTTCAAATCCAGTATTAGAAACTTAATACTTAATTATGTGACCTTGGGCAACCACACTGCCTTGCAAAAAAGGGGAAAAAAAACCTCCACCCCCCTAAAACCCCATTTCTGTATGTTTATGCAAACAGCTTTAATTTCTTCCTCTGAATATTTTCTATTCATAAAATTTAACCATTATTGAATTGGAGAATAGCTTTTATTTTACATGAATTCATCTCAATTCTCTCAATATTTTAGAAATTAAAATTTAAACAGAGAAAATTATTATAATTCTTTTCCTTAGTTTCCTGCTCTTTTTTCTAATTTTTCACTGCATTGATATACTTTGTGCAAAAAAAAAACTCAACACTTTTAAATTTTACATACGTAAATCTATCCATTTTATCTCCTGTGAAACTTTGTCTTCTTTGGTCATAAGATTCATGACACTTTTCATCTGCAGTTCTGTTAGTTTTTATTATTTCATTGAAAAATATTTTGTAATTATATTCCTTTCCTTAGATAGGCAGACACTCAAGTATTTAATATCCTCTCTTATTTTAAATGGAATTTCTCTTTCTCTCTCTTCCTGGTGGGTTTTGCTGGTAGTATGTAGAAATATTGATCATTTATTTGAATTTCTTCTATAACCTACAATTTTCCTAAAGTTGCTATTTCAACTAACTTTTATTTCATTTTCTAGGGTTTATAAGTATACTTTCAAGTAATTTGAAGAGCGTTAGCTTTTAATTCTTCATTACTAATTTTTATTTCTTCATTTTATTTTCTTGTCTAGTTGGCATTTCTAAACATATTGAGTAAAAGTGATAATAATGGACATGCTTTCTTTACTATTGATGATACTGGAAGTTTGTGCCAGATAATGATGTGATCATGATTTTAAATAGATAGTATTTATCATTATAAGAACCACTCCATAAAAAAGAACCACTCCATAGATATTTATGGTTATTCACCTCTTTAGTAGGAATGGATGTCATATTTTGTCAAAACTTTTTTTTGAGATAATTGTATGATTTTTTTTACTGATAAAGTCCAGTATGCATATAGGTTTCCTAATATTGAACAAGTCCAGCATTCCTGCATTAGTCCCACCTGGTCACTGAAATATATTTATATAACTTCCTTGTAATTTTAAAAATATTTTTCAATTATATTCAGTAAGAAATTTGGTTTATAATTTTCTTTCTTTTTGTTCTCTTTGGTTTAGATATTAAAATAATATTTGCATCATTCTATATATATATATATATATATTATCCTTATAAATGCTCTAATATTTATAAATTTCCTAACATTTTCCTGTATCATTTCATAGAGAAATGTAAACAGTTTACCTTTTTTAGTCCCTTAGGTTTTCATTTTATGCTTCTTTTGTCTCTTTTCTTTTATTATTAAATTTATATAATTTTCTTCCCTAGCTATTATCCCTTTACTTATTTTTCCTTTATTATTTTTTTTGATGATAGATATTACTTTTAACTCTTTCAAGAACTTTCATTGCCTTGTGTTCAATTCACATTCTTTTTTGCCTTTGTGGCTATGCCAGCACCATTTTTTGATATCATTGTCGTGTTGAGTTTGCGTCTGAATTTTACCTTCAAATGGTATCTAAGACTTTACTATCATGGTCATCATTTTCTTCTGCTGCTGTATCTTCTGCTTCCTCTTCAGCTTCTTTTTCTTTCTTCCTTTTTTCTTTTTCTTTTTCTTCTTTCTTTTTCTTCCTTCTTCTTTCTTCCTCTCCTTCTTTCTTCCTCTTTCTCCTTCTCCTTCTCCTTCTCCTTCTCCTTCTCCTTCTCCTGCTCCTGCTCCTGCTCCTTCTTCTTTGTCATCTTCTGCTGTTTTTTCTTCCTGTTTGCTCATTTTTCCAGTCTATTTCTTCACTTTGAAATTTGTGTTAAAATATGTTTCTGTTCCTAGTAGGGTGAAAAGGATGAGCACTGTCTCAATCTTCAATCTTTTTGTCACTGTTAGTTTTAAAACACGCTCTGAAGGTTTGGAAATTTTTGGTGCCTCTAAAGTCGTGTGATATAGGGAGATGTTTGGTCATTTTTCTCCTGATCTTTTCTCTAATTCTTACTCTAGACAAGACCTTGATTCCATGGTATTGCTATGATTACTGCTCCTCTGGATAAATGTAATGTCTTAACCAAAAATGTTCCTCTCTTTCCATCATCTGTCACCTAGAAGAGAATATAGGCAATGGAGTTGCCAAATAACATCTGGGCCTGCATTCAGTGCTAGCACAGTTATATCTTGAAATCTCTTTCTGACCTATTGTCATGTCTCCTTTTTGCCTTTGGTTTTACTGCTTCTTTCACCATCATATAGTCCCACCACTGATATTATACATGCATACTCTCCTTCTAAGTTGACTTACACTAGAATAATATGTCACTTTGAACTTTGGTTTGTCATTTCACATTTTGATTTTTAGCCTTAATTTAATTTGCTGCATGGCAATGTTGGAAGATCATGCCTGAGTGCTTCCTCTATTCTGCCATCTTGCATCTACTTCCAGATAGTATTCTTTATGCCCAAATCATATACCCATTTGAACTCATCATGGGATATGCTGTGAAAAATTGCTCTCTGCCTGGGTTCAGCTCAACTAATTTCTAGTTCTTTGACCATTCTTCATTGAAGAATGAATTCTTGACCCAAAAGCTGAGATCTTTGATCTATTAAATAATAGGTTACTGTGCTGATAAAATTGCTGAATATTGTCTTCCTAATATATTCCATTAATCATGTTCTCTGTTTCTTATCCAGTATGAAGTTTTTTGATTACTGTTTTATGACATACTTTGAAACCTGATATTGCTATGTCTCCTTCCTTCAATTTTATAAATTTATTCTCTTGATATTCTCATCCTTTTGTTATTATAGATGAATTTTATCACTATTTTTCAAGTTCTAGAAAGCAATTATCCTGTAGTATGATTGAAGTGGTGTCAAATAAATAAATAAATTATTATTTCTTTAGTTTTATTAGTGAGTTTCATGTTGGTTCAGCCCACCCATGAGAACTTAATATTTCTCTAATTATTTATATATTTTATTTATTTGAATAATGTATTTTTACAATTGTATTTATTTATTTCCTGCAGTGTATTGGCAGGCATATTTCAAATTAATCTATATTGATTCTAGTTATTTTAAAAGGAATTTATCTTTCCCTACTAGTTTTTAATTGGTAATATGCATAAATATTTTGTATGTTTTATTTTATATCCTGCAATTTTGTAGGTATTGTTATTTGCTTTGACAAAATTTTTAGTTGACTCCATAAGGATATCTAAGTGAATCTTAATTATCATCTGTAAAAAGGAATGATTGTGTTTCCTCATTGCCTATGCTTATATCTTTAATTTCTTTTAATTATGACATTGCTTTTACTAGCATTTCCAACATTATATGATATAATAATATATTCATGGGCATCTTTGCTTCACTGCTAATCTTAACAGAAAAATTTCTAGTTTATCTTTATGAAAGATAATGCTTGTTCTTGGTTTCAGAGAAATGCTCTTTAATACTTCAAAGTGTTCAAAATGTTAAATAAATGAAAAAGTTCATTTATTACTATGCTTTCTAGAATTTTTATTAGGTATGGGTGCTGAAATTTTTCAAGAAAATTAAGCATCTATTGATATAATGTTATGAGGTATTTTTTGTTTCTTTATGGTGAATAAAAATTATTGTCAAAACTAATAAGAATAGAAAATAGAAGAGAGTATATTATAGTTGTTAAGAACTTCAAAATCATTTGATCTAAATTTATAACTGAGGAAACTAAAATCCAGGTAGACTGAACAATTAAACAATGACTCCAATATCATAAAGCTGATAAATGCCAGAGTCATTAGCCAAACCCCAGTCTTTATTATTTTTACTACTTCTGAATGCTTCTAGGTTTGACTCAAATATAAATCAGATCTCTTCAAATAACATTACCATATAGTATGTGAAAATGTGTTAGATTTAAAAGAAAACTTTCAAACCTTCTAATGAAACAACATTATTTTATCGAGAAGGAAACTGAGACCCAAGAAAACTGACAATTGACATTACTGTGCTCATTCAGGTTAAGAGAGGAGAGATTAGATAGAATCCAGGTCTGTGAATTTTGAGTCCCTTCAGGTTTATAGCGTGGGTTTAAAATATCATTTCATTATTGTTTAGTGGCATATTCCTTGAATGTTCACATAATCCATTGAAAAGCAGAAAGGTTATCATGCTCTTTTGTTCAATTCTGTAATACTATACCTTGGAGGGTATTAATTTTAAATCTTGATTGCTTTGATATTTTTTGAGGGGAAAGGCAATGATTTAATTGACTTCCCCAAGGTCATACAGTTTGGTAATTGTTAACAAGGGTATGAGGCTAGATTTGACCTTCTGACTCCAGGACTGGTGCTCCATCCACTGTGCCACCTAACTGCTCCCTACTTAGATGTTCTAAACAGTGAAAGTGTAATTTCTATTCTTATTCTGTAAAGTATTTTAAATTATCTAAATTGAGAAGAAATTATGATTTAAAAATACGTTAAGTCACATAATTAGAAACAAAAGCACCATTTCTTAGAAAACCCCAGTGTGGGATATTAGTAGTCCATGGTGTAGAAAAGGGAATCTGCAGTAAGAACAAAGGAATGTAAGGAAAGGAACAAATATGACCTGATCACAACCTTCAAGAGCATAGGAGAGATCAGAATACGATCTAGAAAAAATATGAAATGAAGAAATGAGACTAATGATAAGATTAATTAGAAAACACAATGACCCTGATGGAGTCAAGGTGGCTTTCCTAGGAGCTCTCTTCCAAAATAATTCAAAAACCTTGAAATTATGACTCTAAATTTTCAAGAGACAGAACCAACAGAAAGATCCAGTGAGCCAATTCTCCAGCCAGGGTAACCTGGAAGATCATGGAAAGACACTGTTCCATGGGATTGAATGGATCAGCAGCACAGCCAGGATAACCTGGTAGGAGGTAAGGAGTTCCAGCCTTCTGAAAACAGCTGGGTCCCTGGGAGCTCTGGCTCCTGACAGCAGAACCAATTTCCTGATCTACCAAACTAGGACACACACAGAGTACAACTTTGATGCTCAGTGGGGAAACCTCTACCAGAGTGAGCACAGAGCCAGTGTGGCTCTCAGCACAGCCCAAATCCCAGGAAATAGAAATAGGCCCCCAGAGCTACCCAGTAGGAAGTTGCTCTGCAGCACTTTCAGAGAGCTCAGCCCACCAAAGGTAATGGAGTAGGGGAATATACTGGGAGAAAGGGAATGGAGAGATAGAATGGGCTAAGGTATTTCATGTAAAAGAGTCAAGAAATAGCTTTTGCAATAGAGAGAAAAGTTAAGGGAAATGAGAGAGCCTTCATTCTCATTAGAAATGACTCAGAGAAGAAACAACATGCATATTTAATAGGGTACAGAAAGTTTGAGGGAAAAGGAGAGAAAAGGAATGTGATACAGGGGGCATGAGGAGGGGATATAAGTAATAGAGGAGAGGGTAGAATATGAGAGATGGTAGTCAGACACAACAATTTTTTTTTAACTTTTTGCAAGGTGGTGGGATTAGGTGAACTGTCCAGGACCATATGACTGGGTGGTTACTGGAATGGGATGTGTGCTTGGGGATTTCTGGCCCAAGGATTGGTGCTCTGTCCACTGCACCACTTGGTTTCCCCACAGAACACTTTTGAATAGGGAAAGAATGAAAGGAAAGAGAAAATATTATAAATGGTCTTTGGGCAGAATGGACAGAGGGAATTACATTCAGCAACAGTAACTGTGGAAAAATTTGGAAGTAACTTCTCTGAAGTATTCATCCCAGA